>NW_024360055.1:182813-455486 GCF_014805655.1 Passer montanus | reverse complement strand
GGGCACTGTCCCCAGGGACACCACCACGGGCACTGTCCCCAAGGACACCACCATGGGCATTGTCACTCACAGCACCACCACGGGCACTGTCCCCAGGGACACCACCATGGGCACTGTCCCCAAGGACACCACCATGGGCACTGCCACCCAGGGCACCATCTCCCTGCTGCCCACTGGCACCTCTGCAGCCTCCCCAGGTGACACCTTCCAGGAGAGGTGAGTCCACAGCCGCACCCTTGGTGTTTTGCAGCCTGTCTGCCCCATCCCTGTGGAAGTTGTGCACGGCTGAAAACACCTCCAGGGACACCAGAAGGGAGGGAAGGCAGCGAGGTTATTGTATTTGTGGGGTGCCCCGATGAAGGAAGGAATGATGAATATGGCTCCATGTTCTCAGAAGGCTAATTTATTATTTTATAATACCATATTATATTAAAGAATATTATACTATTCTATACTAAAAAATACAGAAAGGATACTTACAAAATGCTAAAAAGATAATAATGAAACTCGTGACTCTTTCCAGAGTACTGACACAGCTTGGCCTCAATTGGCCAAGGAGTGAAAACAACTCACAGCAGAATCCCATGAAACAATCACCCATGGTAAACAATTCCCAAACACATTCCAGATGAACAAAACACAAGAAAATCAAATGAGATAATAATTGTTTCCCTTTTCTCTGAAGCTTCTCAGCTTCCTAGGAGAAAAAAAACCTGAGCAAAGGGATTTTTCCAGAGAACCTGAATGCCACACGAGGCCACCTCATGTCCGTGCACACTCTGAAGTTGTCTCTGACCCTGCTGGTGCTGGCTGCTGCCCTGGAGCAGCTGCCAGAGTCAACAGCCGAGCTCCTGCCTGTTTCCCTGTGCTCAGGGCACTGACAGGACCTTGGGGAGCGGTGCTGGGGTTTGAGCAATAGCCCTGGAGAGCCCAGGGCAGCCCCCTGAGCCCTGCAGCAGCCAGGGGTATTGCAGCAGGATGGCTCTTAGTTAGGGAATAGCGTGTAAGGGCTCTGTGATTGCAGAAGGTTGGGGAAATGCTTTATTAAGCTATATACTAAGAGCTTAATAAAGATTATATTATATTATATTATATTATATTATATTATATTATATTATATTATATTATATTATATTATGTTATATTATGTTATATTATGTTATATTATGTTATATTATGTTATATTATTATATTCTTTCTTAAGCTAAATTAATACCTTAATAAAGCATTTATTATATTTAATATATTTATTTTATTATAATATTATAATATATATTAATGCTTTATGAAGCTATACTAAGAGCTTAATAAATAATTTTTTATGTTTATTCTATTATAATATTATAATAAATATTAATGCTTTACTAAGCTATACTAAGAGCTTAATAAAACATTATATTATACTATACTGAAACTATATCATATTAAACAAAAACTCGTGACCCTTTTAGACAGTCATGACACAGCTTTGATTTAATTGGTCAATCAATCTAAAACAATTATCACTAGTGGCCAATGAAGAAGTCATTCTTTGGTAAACAATTTCCATAATACATTCCACATGTGCTAAACAGGAGTAGCAAATAGAGATAAGAATTGTTTTATTCTTTCTCTGGGCTTTCTCCCAGACTTTCACAGCTTCCTAGGAAAATCCTGGGAGAGAGAATTATTCTCTCTCTGTTCAGAGAGTGTGAATACCACACCAGGAGCCCACGGGCAGTGCTGGGAGCTCGCTGGTGAACCAGGAGTGAGCTTTGGGCTTTGGGCAAGGTTCATCCCAAGGCTGGCAGGGTTTTGGGCAGGAATTATTCCCTGATCATTCTCCACACCAGTTCCTGTGTCTCACCCCAGTGCAAGCTGCTTCCCAGTGGATTTCCCTCCTGTGAGCAGCTCCAGCTTCTCCCTCAGCTGTGGCCAGCACCAGCCCTGCTGGAGGGATCCTGCAGCTGCACCAGGAATGGCAGGGCCAGCCAGAACCCAGCTGGGCAAAGTCCACAAATCCACTCCAGTACCGAGATGGGCACTGGGATCCTCACCCAGCCCCATCTCCCCATCCCCAGCGTCCCCCAAGCCACATCACCCTGGCAGGGAGAGGGAAGACAGCTTCCAAAAACGTGAGGGCTGTAACAGCTCACCAAAAGAATGTGTTGCTCGTGAATTGGTGTTGTGCTTGTGAATTGGTGTTGTGTAAACAGCTCCTTTTCCCTTTGGAGGGGCTAATTCAGCTGGCAGCACAAACCCCACACAGCAGATGAAAAATCACTTCCTCATAAGCCCAGCTCCAGATCAAATGATTGTGACTCTCCTTGACTGTTGACTTTGCTTTGATTCAGAGTTTACAGCTCCTTGGTACTCTTTAGTGTGACAACAACCACCTGTATGAGCCACAAAGGTGACTCCAGACCTAATTTAATCCTGGTTCTTCATCTTCCCAGCTCCTCACGGGAACCACAGCTGCTCCCAGTCGTGTTATCAGCTCTGCTTTTGCTGGTTTGCATCACCATCATCGTCCTCACCCTGGCCAAAATCAAGCTTCAAAAGCAGACAGGTAAATTGGCCAGGCAACACGTTTTGGGGCTGCGGTGGTTGTTTTGCAAGGGCTTTGCTTGTGATTTCCAAGGGCTGGAGTCTGACCCATGGAATATTTCCATCTCCCAGACACGTGTCTGGTCTGCAGCCCCAGAACGTGGCTGCACCTGCAAGCAAAGTCCTTGAGAAGTTGTTTGGTTTTGTTTGAAACGTGCTCAAACACAAAGCAAATGAAGGAAATGGAAATGCTGGAGCTAAAAGCAAGGCTGGGTTTTTGGGGGTAGAGATTTGTGGCTCCTTGGGTGACAGAAAATCCTGGTGGGAGGGACCTGTGTGGTGTGACTGCTTCACTCTGGGCAGCTTCTGGGGCCAAATCAAGCTCATTCTATGCAAAGCTGACAAAGACAGGCCCAAAAAATCCTTTCTAAGTACTGATTTGCAAAGATAGGTGCATCTGTCTCAATCCAGACCGTGTAATACCCATAGAAATAAATTTAGGGACAGAAAATCTTCAATAATGACAGCAGTGAGGGGAAACGCACAATTCAGAAGACGGAAACTGTGAAATAATGGCCTAAAATTGGCCTAATTTGGTGTCTGACACGCTGGAATACTTCAAGAGGTGCTGGTGGGGGTGTTCCCGGCAGTGCATCCGTGTGTTTTGTTTTACAGGAGGAGGAAGAAGCAGCACAGGGAGCCTGGAGCCAGCTTTAGCCTGTGCTGGGCTGAGCCCTGGCAAGGAGGAAAGGATGGAGGAGAACCCGAGCCCAGGAGAGCAGCAGGAATTCAGGATGAGCTTTGTAGGCAAATGTAGGTGGGTGTTTGCTGAAACTGGCGCTGTAAGTGTCCTCTCTCTTGATAAAAGAGAATAAACTGACATTTTAAGCAGGGGATTTGTGGCTTAGTAAGGAAAAGCAGGTTTGCAGTCCAGGAATCACAACCCACAGCCCAAGAATCACATTCTGCTGCCAAACTCCTGCCTTTACTACTTCCCAAGAAACCTTAAGGCATGGATTTCATAAGACTTGGATTAAATCGTACATCAAGTTTATATATTTACTGTAGGGTCGATTATAATTTTTGATTGCAAGCAGTAAAGCTGTTATCTCGCTTCCTGCCTCTTTCAGTAAATTCTGATTTCATATCTCCTTTCTCAGCATTAGACAAAAGTAATTATTGTTCTCAGTGTTGCAACCATGTCATTCTCTTTTGTTCTGTTGTGCAGGACAATCTCTGCTATCCTTGGAACTATCAGGATGACCAGCTTCTATGTAAGAGTCTCAGATTGTTGATGCTTTTTAGAGAAAAGCTCCTGTAAAAATCATCTCAGAAAATATTTTAAACTGTATCTAATCTGGAGGAATTGGTACCAGTGAGAAGGACTCCACTGAAAAAAACTAGTGGAATAGTGGCTCAGAAATTTGGTGATTTCATGTTCTCACTCCAATGCACCCACAGCCAACAGGGGTCTTCTGGTCCTAAATATAAATAATAGAAAGAAAAATTACACTTCCACTAAAACCTTGCAAATCAACTATACTATCAATATTCTGTGAAAAACTCCTAAAAGGGAGAATAAAACCCAGAAATTATTTGTGTCTTTCCTTCTCAGCTGTCTGAGCTGGGGTAAGCCTGGGATAATTCTGTAAACCCAGCAGGAAGTTGACTCCAGAAGTCCCCTCTGACCTGGGTTTTTCCACCTTTCTCTTCTCAAAACTCCCTAAAATGTAATTTTAAATACCAAGTTTGGCATAAACCCAGAAATACCTATGAAATTACTTCTACAAATACCAGAAAGAGGCAATTTCAGATCACAGCTTCTCTTGTGTTTCATTATTTTACAGTTATCCTATGGGGAAAAATTACTTTTCAAGGTGCCTGATGAAGACTTGAGCCAGAACCTTCTGTGAAAGCCCCTGGGTACCCGAGCTGGGAATTTTCTCTGTGGAAAGCCAAGCCCCCAACACCTCCCCCATAACTCCTCAGAACCCAAATCCTCTTTGCTGAGAGCTGAACCCCCACCCTGCCCAAACTGCTCCGTGTTTTACAGAAGAGAGAATAAAATAGCGCCCTGAAACCAGCTCTTTGTGGGTTGTTTCTCTGAGGGAAAGGTAAAACTGGAGAGGGGTAGGGAAGGAAGGACCTTTGTTGCTTCAGGGTTGCTCATATCAGAGAATCACAGAATTGGAAAGAATCCGTCTGCTCAAAAAAATAAGGATTTTTTGTGTTATTTTTAAAAAATCTTGATCCACAGAGTCATTTTCCAGCACATAAACCACGTTTTGTTTCAGTTTCTCAGACACCAATGTTCCCAAAGTGCTGTTTTTCCTTCACCTCTCCTGCAGGGACATCCACAGCTGCAGACCCAGCTGAAATCCAGCCCAAGCACAGCCCAGCCCCGAGCAGCAGCGTTGGTTTCACGCTCAGATCGGGGCTCATGCTGCAATCTGCACTCCCCAAATAAAAGCAATCCGAAGGTTGTTTGTTTTCTGGAGATGCCAAAATGCTTTGGAACCTGGGACTTGGCAGGGAAACGCTTCCTCGTGTGCTAAAGCAAGGAAACACATTTCAAATATATTTGCATGAGGCAAGGGGTTGGTTTTACTGGAAACCTTGAGGGTGAAAAGGGGGGTTTGGTTTAAAAAAAAATTCTGCATTCACCTTGGATTAATTTTTTTCTCCTTGAAATGCAGCAGCAGGTAGAGGTTCTCATATTTCTGCCAGGTTTTCCTCTGCCCAGACCATCCCACCTTCTTCTGCAAGGTGTTAAAAGCACATTTCCATCCCTCTGCAGGGTCCAGCAGGGAAGCTGATCCTGAGGGATCCGTGCCTGGGAGAGTGGGAGCTCCAGGAGAGCAAACACAGCTGTGTCCACCGTGGTCCAGCCAGCACAAGTGGTGGCCACGAGGCAAAAAAAGTCATGCCAGCATGACCTGGGGAATGTTTGGAATGCCCAGGGAAGCAGCACTGGTGGGAAGCTTGGAGGGGATCAGGGTTTGTTCCCATCGAGGAGAGGTGGCTGCTCCCTCAGTCCATGATCCCCACCAAGCACAGCCACAGCCAAGAGCTCCTTCCTCGCCCCAAAAGATCCTTTCTCACCCCATAAAACTCCTTCCTCACCCCAAAAGATCCTTCTTCGCCCCAAGAGCTCCTTCCTCACCCCAAAAGATCCTTCCTTGCCCTAACAACTCCTTCCTCACCCCAAAAGATCCTTCCTCACCCCAAGAGCTCCTTCCTCACCCCAAAAGATCCTTCCTTTCCCCAAGAGCTCCTTCCTCACCCCAAAAGATCCTTCCTCACCCCAAAAGCTGCACAATCACAGAAGAAATGGAGCTCAACACCCTCAGCTAAATAAAAGGTACTTCCAGGGCTGGCTTTAGGATCTGATAAATCTGTTGAAGATCCCAATTCTGGGTCAGGCTCTTGCAGCTCCCAGGCACTACAGGAGCTGCCACCCTCTTCAAACACATCAGTTTTCACTGAGTGGGTGAGAAAAGCTCCAAGTGACTGCCCAGTCAGAAGGAATTCCTGCTTCTGCATCATTAAAACAAGGCAGAGCAAGGAATCACAGCTGCCTTGGCTGCTCGGGTCCTGCCTGGGCAAAAAGCTGGCACAGAGGTACCCAAAAGACTCTTCATGCCCTTGACCCCAAAGAGCCACCAAGCTCCTTCCCAGAGGAGGAGGAGGAACCTTGGGCCTTTCCTGGGAGCCCCCCAGCCCTGGGGTGGCTGTGATCAGAGGGGACACCCTGGAGGGACAGCAGAGCTGGGCTGGGCATTGGCCGGGCGTGGGCTGGACATGGGCTGGGCAGTGGCTGGGCATAGGCTGGGCAGTGGCTGGGCTTTGTCAGGGCAATGTCTGGGCTTTGACTGGGCAGTGGCGGGCTTTGGCTGGGCTTTGGCTGGGCAGTGACTGGGCAGAGGCTGGGCTTTGGCTGGGCTTTGGCTGGGCAGTGGCTGGGTTTTGGCTGGTCTTTGGCTGGGCTTTGGCTGGGCAGTGGCTGGGTTTGGCTGGGCAGAGGCTGGGTTTGGCTGGGGCTTTGGCTGGGCTTTGGCTGGGCAGTGGCTGGGTTTGGCTGGGCTTTGACTGGGCAGAGGCTGGGTTTGGCTGGGCAGTGGCTGGACAGTGGCTGGGTTTGGCTGGGCTTTGGCTGGGCAGTGGCTGGGCTTTGTCAGGGCAATGTCTAGTCTTTGGCTGGTCTTTGGCTGGGCTTTGGCTCCCAGCCCCAAGAGGGCAGAGCTCACCTGGCAGCACTGCTGGATGTTGTTCCTTTAAGGCACAACAGGTGGAAACACAGGGCTAAAGGTGCAGGGAGTATTTAAAGCAGGTTGGCACTGCCACAGCCCCACGGGGACACAGGACACTCACAGCAGCTCGAGGGTCAGCCTGAGAGGGAAAGAGAGAAGTGCCAGGAGGAGCCTGGAGTGTAAGTAATGCTGCTTTGGCATCTTTGGGAGTGCACAACCTTCTGTAGGGCCGTGCTGGGATGGGGAAGGAGAAGAACACGAGTCTTGAGCCACTTTTGAGGAGCCTTCCTCACACGGGAGGGACGCAGCAATTTGGAGCCATTTCATGTTCAGAGCTCACTGGTGGGAGGCTGATGTCTTCTGAAAGAACCATAGGAACAGGCTTATGGCAGTTATGGTTTCTTCTCTGCAGCAGATTTTTAATATTCAATTTCTGGAAGAAAAAAACCAACCAACATTAATTATCACTACAATATTTGCATTAAGTTTTAACATAGGAAAGAAAAGTCAGTAATTATTGCTGTAGTAATCTAAATTTTGCGACTCAGCCTCAGGTCATTACTGGCTTTTGAACCCCAACAGGCACATTTTGAAATTTTAGGAGAATTGTTGCAGTTGTGTCCTAAAGTAGCTGCTTTGGAAGCTCTCTGAGAAGTTTGCACAGTTACAGGAGGATAAGTAGAACCTGAAGCTTAAATGGATGGACTGGATGTGGTGTCCTAAAAGCGAAATCAGAGGAGCCTGGCAGAGCTCTGTCCCACTCAGACCTGTGAAGTTGTGCGTCCTACACACCTGAATTCCTACTCTGCAAAGGGAACATTCCTATAGATTTAATAGATTTCTGAAGTGCAAATAAACATCGCCTAATTTCAATTGTTAATGAACCCACAGTGGCACCATCCATCCCTCCAGACTGAGGTGGACGTGTGCTCTTGGGCCATAGGATGTTCCTCCTCCTTGCAGGTGGTAGAGAATTAAACGAAAATAATTTACTAGTGCTGAAGCTGGTTTCACTTTCCAGCCCAAGAAACAAATGAACCATGAAGGTCTGATCTGAAAAGCAACAAGTGGGTGTATGGAGGATCTGAAAGGAACAAAAAATCAGTCCCAGGTTATTGTAGAGTGGATCCAACAGCTGAAAGGAACATAAAATTGGCCAGCAGCACAACCTCAGCTGGGATTGCAGTCATTGCCATGAGAGCTGGCTGTTTATTCTATTTTATTTCTTTTCTGAAATAAATTGCTCATATTTTAACTGACACAAACGATTCTTAGTTCAGAGGGTCCCAAGCACTGCAGGCGTTCCTAAAAACTGCTGATTCTTGGTTAATCCTGATAATCTTCAGCAAGTTCTACCTAAGTGTTTCTGCTCACTGCACCACCAAACGAGCCCCTCTTATTTATTCTCTCAATATTGTAAAGGAGGCATCTGCTTGGAACTGGAAAAGTTTGTTTTCTGAACGTGTTTGGGTCAGCTTGATTTTATATCTGGAAGTTGATTGCTCATTCTTAACCCCATGGAAATGGGGTGGTTTAGTGGCTTTTCCCCATTCCAGCAAATAAAACCATGGCAGCAAATAAAACCCATAGCAAGGCAAGATCAGCAGTGACCTTGATGGGCAGTTGAAGATGTGAATAATCCAAATGAAATTTGTTTCTGTGCCCTTTTTCTGGGCACAGAAGCCTCCAGCACCTCCTCACAGCACAACTCTCTCTACAACAATTTGCATCTGCACACCTTCCCCATGGGTGAAAAGGATTTGAGGGGCAAAATATTACCTATATATAAAATATATAGAATATATGCAATATATTATATCTCTGTTGTTATTTCTCAACTATTTGAATAGGAGCAAACAAAAAGCCAGAAAGGATCCCAGGCTGGAGTGACAAATGTCACAATTAAACCTTCGTGTTTTGTCAATGCCATGGCACGGCCTTGACACTGGTCATTGTCAGGAGCAATAGTTAATATCTAATGGGCTGGACTGGGCTGATCCCTGGCAATCCCTGCAGCAGGAATTCAGCAGAATTTGGGAATTGGACTCTGGTGTTCCATACCCAAACAGAGCAGCTGCTGGCTCAGGTTTGCACAACTTGGGGGTCAGGTCCTGGTCTCTCCCAAATCATCATAAATCTGAAGATTGTCCCCAGGACTGACAGAATCCCAAAAGCACAGCAGAAACATGGGGAAAGTCTTGTAATGGAGGAGATTTGGAAAAGCCAGCATGGCCAGAGAGCACTGCTGCTGGAAACATGGAAAATATCAAAATTTAGGCATAAAATGACACTGGAGAGGAAAGTGATGGTCCCAACCCACGTCCAGAGAAGTGTCCTGGAAATGACCATCAGCCATTTTTAAGGGTAAAGACACTAAAATCACATCTCTAAAGAGGGCCTGGGAGGGGGCTCTGCCCTCCCCAGGGCTTTACACACAGCACTAAAATGTCCTTGTCACCCAGTGGAGCTGCAGCGAGCTTTAGAGCCCAGCACGAAATCAAAACAGAAAGTGTTATTCCTTCTCAGAACCGCACGAAGACAACAACAACAACAACAACAACAACCAAATTATCTGTCCTCATTTGGAAAGCAAGAGGAAAGGTCATTCTGTTGCAATTTTCCCATTTACATTTTAAGAGCATCTGAGAAAACAGGGCTGGAGACAGTTCAGAGCTGTAGGTTTTGGTGGTGCAAGAGCACAGGAGCCACTGGTTTGGGTGGGCACAGATCTTGGTAACCCTGCCAGACCTGACAGAACAACGTGGGCTGTACCCCAAAACCAGCTGAACTTTTAGAAGAAATGAGAATAAGAGGTTATTTCAACTTTGCCCAAACAGGCAAGGCTGAGCTGGGGCCTGCTTGCAGCACAGGCTGGGGGGCAGTGAGGTGACCATCAGGCAGAGGAGCTGCTGTCAGCCAGGGGCAAACATCAAGGCCCTCTTTGTGCCACGTTGTTTGCTTTGTGCAGAATTTGTTATGTTTGCCTTGCTGGCTACTTCTGGGATGTGTTTGAAAGAGAATTTTTCATGCTCAGTGAGTTAATTATTAGCCATGGACAAGTGGCCATTGAGCAAGGAGAAATCACAATACAAGGAAGAGGCACAACAGAACACCTTTCATCTTAACAGGGAAATAAAAGCTTTTTTCTCCTGCCGGGAATTACCCTTAATAAAATTGTGTCACTTGATGCCCTGAAATCAAATTCCTCTGATTGTTTATAAGGGTTTTCCTTGGCACCTCTCATCAGCTCCTGTAGGTGCCTTCTATGAACTTGGAACAGGCAGGCGGATCAAGAGGTGTGCTCAGGAAATGCATATAAAATCTGATTTTTGGAGGAGCAGAGCTCACTCAATTCCTCAGCAGCTGAGGAAAGAATTAAAAAGCAGAGGTGAAAATATCATCCTTTTTCTCTTTTGTGTGTCCTTGGAGAGACCAGAGAAACAAAAGGTCACTAAATAAAGGCTCCAGCCAGGAATTCTGTGACAGAGGGAATATTGGGATGCTGGAATGAGATCCATGGTTCCTGTTCCTGTGCAGCAGCCCAGGCAAGAACAGAAATATTATTAACTCTCTTTTCCCCATCCAATTCCTCAACAGAAGCAATTAAAAATATGAAAATATTTCTCTCTATTTCACGTAGCCACGACCCTCATATCCTCCAAGCATGAAGATTATTAGATGATCAACATTTTGCAAATGTGATTGTTCAATATCTTCCACGTCTTTTCCAGGGAATGCAAGAAAAATGACTTTACTGGCGTTCCTTCTCCTGCTCGCCTTGGTCCCAGCTGGGTCTGCAAGAAGCAGACACCTCCCCAAGGCAGCCAGTGAGTGTCACCTGCCTGGGCGCAGGTTTTGGGGTGCCCAGGGACCAGACGTGGCACTGGGAAGGGAGGAGGGGGGTCTGGGTGACGCCGACAGCAGGCTTGAAAAGATAAAGATAAAGATAAAAAGATAAAAGTGGATGTATTTAATGAAGGGCCTTCAGGTACATTGAGGGCAGATGAAGCCTCGCACAAGGCTACACCCAAAATGGATGATGGTCATGAGTTTCTTGAAACAGAGGCCAGACAAAAAGTTAAAAATATAAAGGTGGATGTTTTTAACAAAGAGGCCAGACAAAAAGTTAAAAAGATAAAAGTGGATGTATTTAATGAAGGGCCTTCAGGTATGTTGAGGGCAGATGAAGCCTCCCACAAAGCTACACCCAAAATGAACAATATTTCCCAAAACCAGCTTTTTGAGTTTCTCGAAAGAGAGGCCAGACAAAAAGTTAAAAAGATAAAAGTGGATGTATTTAATGAAGGGCCTTCAGGTACATTGAGGGCAGATGAAGCCTCCCACAAGGCTACACCCAAAATGGACAATGTTTCTCAAAAACATCTTTTTGAGTTTCTCAAAACAGAGGCCGGACAAAAAGTTAAAAAGTTAAAAGTGGATGTATTTAATGAAGGGCCTTCAGGTACGTTGAGGGCAGACGAAGCCTCCCACGTGGCTACACCCAAAATGGACAATGGTTATGACTTTCTCAGAGTGAAATAAGTTTGGTCCATTTGCACATTCTGCAATTCCACCTTCGGGTATTGAAGGCAGATACCCCCAGTTTGCTCCCTCAAAACTCACTCTTGTTTATACTTTTGGGGCCTGAGGCAGAGGGCGTCCTTGAGCTGCAGGCCCAGAGGGATTTTTGTCTGGCCAAAATGTGAAGAGAGCTTCTAACACTCAATATGCACTTCAGAGCTCTACACTAATGCAGTACAGGATCTGAAAAATATAAAAGCTAAAATCTGAAGGCACCATGGGGAAGACTTTTATCTCGCGGGTGCCCCTCACTGCTACGAGACGTGGGCCCCTGGTGGCATACAGAGCCCTGGGGCACACAGAGCACTGACCCCAGCCTGTTCTCCCCGCAGTCTCCAGCCCCGTGTTCGGCCCCCGGGAGGTGCACGGCGTGCTGGGCGGCTCGGTCACCGTGAAATGCTTCTACCCACCCACCCCGATGAACAGACACGACAGGAAATACTGGTGCAAGCAGAAGGGCTCCAGCTGCCTCACCGTGGTGTCCACTGACTACGTGGCTCCCGGCTACCAGGGCAGAATCGCCCTCACTGACCACCCCGAGGCAGAACATTTCCTGGTCAACATCTCAGCGCTGGAGCTGAAGGATGCTGGCACCTTCCAGTGTGGCATGGGGGTCAATGGCAGAGGGCTCTCCTACAGAGTCACTCTCAGTGTTGCTGAAGGTAATTACAACTTTGGGATTCCCTAAAACACCATTTCCTTGGTCTTTTACCAAAATTAGGACTCCCCCAAATACCATTTTCTTGGTCTTTTACCAATATTAGGACTCCCCCAAATACCATTTTCTTGGTCTTTTACCAATATTAGGACTCCCTCAAACACCATTTTCTTGGTCTTTCATCAATATTAGGACTCCCCCAAATACCATTTTCTTGGTCTTTTACCAATATTAGGACTCCCTCAAACACCATTTTCTTGATATTTTACCAATATTAAGACTCCCCCAATTACCATTTTCTTGATATTTTACCAATACTAGGACTTTCTCAAACACCATTTTCTTGGTCTTTTACCAATATTATGACTTCCCCAAACACCATTTTCTTGGTATTCTACCAATATTAGGACTCCCCCAAACACCATTTTCTTGGTCTTTTACCAATATTAGGACTCCCTCAAACACCATTTTCTTTGAGTTTTTCCCTCTCTCCCTCTTAAACCTAAGTAATTACACCCTTGGGACTCCCTCAAATACCATTTTCTTGATATTTTACCAATATTAGGTCTCCCTCAAATACAATTTTCTTGGTATTTTACCAATATTAGGATTCCCCAAAACACCATTTCTTGGGTTTTTTGCCAATATATTTCCTAAAATACCATTTTCTTTGAGTTTTTCCCCCTCTCCCTCTTAAACAAGACTCCACCTCTGGCCTGCCCGGTGTGTGAGAGCTGCAGGTGCTTTCGGGGAGGGTTCATTTCAGCCCCTGTGTGTCTCTGTGCACAGCCCCACCTGTTCCTGAGGCACCTGAGCTCTTCTACGTGAAGCTCCGCAGCACGTGGACCGTGACCTGCGGCTTTGGGAAGGACACCGCCGCCATGAGGAGATACCTGTGCAAGAAGGAGAAGGAGGGCTGCCGGAACATTATTAACACCCATCAGGAGGAAGATATCCCAGCGAGAGTTCAGCTGACTCATGAGGACCCTGCAGGCTCGTTCCGTGTCACCATGACTCAGATGGACTGGGAGGATGCAGGCTTGTACTACTGTGGGGTTGGTGAATATGGCAAGGACAACACAAGCAAGGAACTGGACGTGTTCATCTACGAGGGTGAGCTCTTTCCCTTTCTCTCTCCTGCTTTTCAGAAGCATCACCAGCAGTTTCACTTTATTTAGCAAGAACTTGAATTTCTCTTTGCTATTATCCCATTCTCTCATCTACATACTTATTTCTATTCATTTAGCCACCTGTAATGTACTAAATCATCACTAAATGAAGGTTGTGTCCAAACTTCACCTTCCCAGAAGTGGATAGCTCTGTTCCCCAGCCCAAAACTTCAGGAGACAAATTCCACCCCCCCAATCTGATGCAAGCAAGCTGTCTCTTGAAGCCCCCAGTTCCTTAAATCTCAAACTGACAACTGTAGATGGTCCCTCTAGCAAAGGGAACAAAGCTTTGGAATATCTGTCCACAAAGCCAACAACGCTCAGTGAATTTGGGAAAAAGCAAGACCTGACCAACCCTTTAGGATGAATTCCCACCAGTGCCAGGACAATCTCCTGATGTGTGCACCCCTGAGCTTTGCCTGACCCTCCCTTAGCCATAGCAGCTTTGTTTGATCTGATAATGTTGATTTTCTTGGGAGGATGCCCCATGGACACAAGTGAGACTCTTATAACTGCTCATTTCATTCTCACCAACAGACAAAAATTTCCCTCACCTAAAGACCGAGATAACTGCAAAGAATGGAAGTTCAGCAAGCTTCGAGTGCCTCTATGACCCTCTAATAAATTCCTCCACGAGGTTCTGGTGCAAGCGGAGAGGCAGGGGCTGTGACATGATCATAGACAACATTGGGAATGTGAAGAGGACCTATGAAGGAAGAGTGGCCATGTTTGAGAACCCCGAAAACAAAACTGTCACCATCATCCTGAACCAGCTGCAGGAGAAGGACAACGGCAGTTACTGGTGCATGTCAAATGAGCTGAGGGATCTGCAATCATCAACAGAACTGACGGTTGTACCAGGTAAGAGCCGTGCCCTGGCAGCTCTCTGCCTGCTCAGGAGGTACAGACCCACCCCAAGTGAGCAGTGTGGCTTTTTGGGGAGAGACAGGAGCTCCAAGGCTGAACTCACTCCAGCAGCTTTAAAACTGAGACAGAAATTTCAGTTTTGTGGGAATGCATTCGCAGAAAATTCTCATGAAATATTTCTTAAGCCTTGCAAGAACAGAACAATAAACAGCATCTCTAATGTTAATTTAGCAACACAAGGAGCACTTTCCCTCCTGGCTCCATCCCCAGCAGCACCACCACCTGCTGCCTGCCTCCCCCACCCCTGAAACCTCTCCCAGCAGCCCTGATGTCCTGTTTGCCCTCGCAGGAGAACCTGCACTGACGGGAAAGAACATCGTGGAGGCACAGGCGGGCTCGCGGGTGAATTTAACCTGCTGCTACCCCTGCAAGTACTACTCCTTCGAGAAGTACTGGTGCAGGTGGGACAACACGGGCTGTGCCATGCTGCCAGCGCAGCAGCAGGGGCTGCCGGAGCCGGGAGACTCCTGTGACCGCTCCAGCAGGACGGCGGTGCTGAGCCTGGGCCCGCTGGCCGCGGAGGATGCAGGCTGGTACTGGTGCGGGGTGAAGCGCAACGGGCTCTTCGGGGAAACCATGGCCGTGGAGCTGCGGGTGAGCGCAGGTGAGTCCGCGCAGGCTGGCCCTGTGCCGCGGGGCGCTCCCCATCACCGCTAGGCTGCAGCAGCTCGAAGGAGAAGCGCTGGCACCCCGCAGCCAGGGGCCAGCAGCGCCCTGCTTCGCACGGCTCGCCTTCGGGGGTTTTGCCTCTCGAGTTCTGACTTCCCAGCCGTAACAAAGCTCTTTCAGTCTAAAACTCGCCTCTTTCCACAGCAATTTTACTTTTAGCCCAGTGCTGATTAATTGTTCCTATTACAATGTAATATTTTATTTTATAATATTTATTTTCATTGTTGATAAATAGTATTATCTATAATTATTATAATTATATATTATTATATTAATAATATATAATATATAATATATAATATATAATATAAAATATATAATATATAATATAATATATATAATATAATATAATAATATATTATTCTATTAATTATAGAATATTATGATAAATTTATAATATAATGATAATATTATATAATATTATCATTATAGAATTAATTCTAATAAATAACTTATAATTGCATAATAAATAATTATAATTAATAATGTATACTTTTATAATTATATGTAAGTATTATTGTGTTAATATTTAATAATAATTATTGTTATTATTTAATAATAACATAATAGATAATATATTATTTTCTAACATTATTTTATTTATTTTACAATATATTTATTTTGTTTTGTATTTAATTATATATGTATTATTATATTATTGAATAATATTATTCAATAATTATTATATTATAATTGAATAATAATTACTGATTATTATTATTTATAATAATATATTATTGTAATATTCTAGAATAGTATTTTATTTATTTTATAATATATTTATTTAGTTTAGGCAGCATCTGGCACCTTTCAGGTGAAGTTGACAGATCTTGCTGCAGGGAACTTATCTTAGTAAACATGAAGCCAGGAAGGAGCAGGAGAGGCTGACACCAACAGCAAGGGGCTTAGTCTCAGCTTTGGGTGAGTCCCTGCCTGTCTGGGCTCTCAAGAAACAGCAGCAGCATTGAGCTGAAGGTGCTGGGCTGAGCTGCTCTCCTGGTACCACACCAGAACAGGCAGAAAGGTCCCTGCTCCTCACACTGACCCATCCAGAGAGCTCCAACCCACTGCTCCTCACACTGCCCCATCCAGAGAGCTCCAACCCACTGCTCCTCACACTGCCCCATCCAGAGAGCTCCAACCCACTGCTCCTCACACTGCCCCATCCAGAGAGCTCCAACCCACTGCTCCTCACACTGCCCCATCCAGAGAGCTCCAACCCACTGCTCCTCACACTGCCCCATCCAGAGAGCTCCAACCCACTGCTCCTCACACTGCCCCATCCAGAGAGCTCCAACCCACTGCTCCTCACACTGCCCCATCCAGAGAGCTCCAACCCACTGCTCCTCACACTGCCCCATCCAGGGAGCTCCAACCCCCTGCTCTGACCCATACAGAGATCTCCAATCCCCTGCTCCTCCTGTGACCCATCCAGAGAGCTCCAGCTCCCAGAGTGTCCAGGCTGGGACAGAGCCCAGCCCTCCGTGGGCTTTGCCCCTTGTGCCACAGCATCACCTGGCACAGAGGGTTTGGCTCTTCATGTGCTCCCACCCACTCTGAGCAAGACCTGAGAGATTTTCCTCCTCCTTCTCACCAGACCTGGTGTCCGTGGGGAGCTACAGGACCAACATCAGCATGTCAGACTTTGAGAGCGTGAGGGACTTCAGTGCCAGCAACAGCGTGAAGGAGAGCCAGGAGACTGCCATGGGAGGGGACGGTGAGTGAGCCCAGCCCAGCCCCAGGGTCAGGGGCAGCCCTTCCTTGCTGAAATGCCCCACAAAAGCCACAGAAACACCTGCAAGCCTCTGCCCCCTCCCCAACACTTCTTTTCTCCCCCTGCAGAGTTCATCACCACCACGGACACTCCAGAAAGTGCTGCCAACACAACGAAGGCAAAAAGGGTAAGGGGAGGCAGGAGAGAGGCCACAGCCCTGGGAGATGTGGCCACAGCCCTGCAGTCTGTCCCAAAGGGGTTGTCTCCACCCAGGGGCTTTATTTATATCCAGGGGCTCTCCATTTTACCCAGATCCAGCCCCTGCTGAGATCAGGCCCTGTGGGTGGGGGGGTCTCACTCCTGTCCTCACTCCCTGTTTTAGCAGAGACATTAACAGCAGCCACTCTGCTTCAAGAAATAAACCAAGGCAGCCCCAGGCAGCATCAGGAAGGTTGGGCTTGTTACCAGAGATACAAATCACTGGGATAAACAGATGGCTGGAAACTATCACATCCCACTTCTCAGTGGTTCAGGGGACACAGGGAGGCAGGGAGGGCTCTGCCACTGCAAGAGCTGAGATTTGCTGTCATCTCTGCCTTTCCCCAGTTTTCTGTGCCTCCCCTCCTCTCCCCTTGGGTAAGATCATGGTGCAGTGGCCCCATTTGTCAGTGGCTGCAGGTGCCAGATTCAAGCCTGTGCTTTTCAAAGTCCCTACCAACAGGAGAGGTGTGGGTGTTGGAAGTGCCAGCAGCTGAACTGGAGCAATCAAGGAAACTGTCAGGACACCAGTAAAGGGGGAGCTGGATGCCAACACCCAGGGGCAAGCTTGCCAAGGAATCCCAAACCTAAAAGCTTTCGGGGTTGATGCTCACATCAGCACCAGTGTGAGCCGCTGGATTACCCCACTCCTGCAGTGTCCCCGTGTTATCCTGGGATATCCACAAAGTGCTGCCCATCCCCATCTCCTGACTGTGTCCTCCTGTCCTTCCCAGAGCTCCAAGGAGGACGCTGACCTCGCCTACTCCTCCTTCCTCGCCACCTCCAGCAGCATCGCCCAGGGTTGCTCCGGGGGGGACAGCGCTGCCCTGGACCTGTCCCCACCCCAGGACCGCGTCTGAGGGGAGGTGGCACCGCCTGGGTCTGGCTCTGCCTCGAGGATCACAGTGTCAGCAAACAACTCTGTTCATTTCTCCCACAATTTGCTATAGCTTGACCTGTTTTTTGCTTAAATTCAGCTTCGAGTGGTGATTTAGGAGGAATGGTTTGATGCCAAGGGGGGCTGGAAGTGCAGGTCTGAGTGAGAAGGTTGGGCTTGGAAACAGCGGGAATTTGAGGGACTCATCCCACCAGCAGCCCCAGTTCCTACACTGAGCTCTCACAGGCCAGAAGGAGCATTGTGAAAAAAAAAAAAGGGAAAAAAATTCCCATTTTCTTTTAAAGGCAGCTGGAAAACCCTTTAGAATAGCATCTGATTTGACAGCTTTTGGTTCCTCTGAGCTTTCCTGACCTGAGGGCAGCACCTGCAGGCCAGATGCGTCTGGAGCGTTTGTGTGCACGGGCAATAAAGAATCCAGTGGCTTTCAGCAGACTGGGGCACTCAGCGTCTGTGGGATATCACAGGAGAGCCCACCCAGAGAGGCACAGAAAGGGTGGGAAAAGCTGAAATTCCACAGATAAAACAGTGCAGGAAGAGGTGACAATGGCAGGCTGGGTTATATGGCCGACACTGAATTTCATTGAGGATAAACACAAATTATTCCTGAACTGTGGGTTGCAGAATTTCGCTGAGGGTGAAACACAAATAATTCCTGAACTGTGGATTTTCGGTGCTGGGATGAGCAGGGCAGCATCTCCCTCCTGCTCACCAGCTCTCACATCCACATTGCACCTTCCTGCCAGCCCTCAAAGGGAGGCCAGGGCTCACCTGCCCCTCCCCAGGGCTGCATCCCCTCAGCAGCGCCGTGGGAAGGGGTTTGGGTCTCGGGAAAGGCGGGGAGGGGCCGGGTCAGGTCCGTGAAGGGCCGAGACAGGTCCATTGAAGGGCCAGGACAGGTCCGTGAAAGGGACCGGGACAGATCCGTGAAGGGGTGGGATAGGTCCGTGAAGGACGCAGGAAAGGTCCGTGAGGGGCCAGGATGGGTCCGTGAAGGGCCGAGACAGGTCCGTGAGGGGCCGGGACAGGTCCGTAAAAGGGACCGGGACAGATCTGTGAAAAGGACCGGGAGAGGTCCGTGAGGGACCGGGACAGGTCCGTGAAGGAGGCAGGACAGATCCGTGAGGGACCAGGACAGGGGGCCGGGACAGGTCCGTGAGGGGGCTGGAACAGGTCCGTGAGGGACCGGGTCAGATCCGTGAGGGGGCCGGGACAGATCCGTGAAAAGGACTGGGACAGATCCGTGCTGGGACCGGGACAGCAGAAGGAGCATTGTGAGACAGGTCCGTGAGGGGCCGGATCAGGTCCGTGAGGGACCGGGATGGGTCCGTGAAGGGCCAGGACAGGTCCGTGCTGGGACCGGGACAGGTCCGTGAAAAGGACCGGGACAAGTCCATGAGGGGGCCGGGACAGGTCCGTGAGGGGCCGGATCAGGTCCGTGAGGGACCGGGATGGGTCCGTGAAGGGCCAGGACAGGTCCGTGCTGGGACCGGGACAGGTCCGTGCCGGGCCCAGGACAGGTCCGCGCCCGCCCGGGCCCGGGAAGGGAGGGAATGCCTGACTCAAGTGCAACAGGAAAGACGTGAGCCTGGAAAGCATCCCCGGCGGGCAGCAGCGGCAGGAGAACGCTCGGGTTTGGAAATTTCTCAGAGGAGAAAACCCCTTTCGCTCTCCCTTTGCAAATCCTCTTCCTCCTCAGCCTGCCCCACGGCGTCCTTTCCCCAGCTCCGCTCCTCCCTCGCTGCCCTGGGAGCTGAACTCCGGGAGAGGAGCAGGGGCTGGCAGACAGGGTGGGCTGAGCGTCCTGCAGCCCTCAGCCCTGCTGTGCCCCCCGCTCCTTCCCACTGCTGGCATTTAATTAACTGTTCTTATTGCAATGTGTAGCGTCATTTAGTTTAGGCAACATCCGGCACCTTTCAGGTGAAGAACTGATCAAGTTCACAGATCTTGTTCCACAGAACTTCATATCTTAATAAACATGAAGCCAGGAAGGAGCAGGAGAGGCTGACACCAACAGTGAGGCTTAGTCTCAGCTTTGATGGAGTATTTTGGAATTGAAATGGTTTTGGGTGGAGGAATATTGCTAGAAACAGAGAAAGAATAGAGCCCTGGGTGTCTGATATTTACCATCCTGAGTGGGTGATGGCCCTGGGTGCTGCCGTGCCCTGCAGTGGGGACAGAAGTGTAAAATCCCTGGTTTAGGTGATGGCACTGAGGCAGGCATGGGCTGAGGGGTGCAGCACCCAGGGAGTGATGGATGGGATGAGCTGTAATGGTTGTGAAGCTGAAGGTGTGGAATAAACCCCTCAAGCTGTGATCCAGAGCCCACAAAGATCCCTGAGGAACTCACCAAACATCTCCTGCTCCTTCAGCATGTGCCAGCTGATTTCCTGGGGTCAGGGACAAGCTGTGGCACCTCACTGCATCCCAGGGGTTGTCCTTCAACAGAGAACCATGGAATGTTCCAGACACCTGTCATTCCTAGCAGAGTGATGGAGCTGAACCATCAGCTCTCCTGAGCACTGCCAGAGCACGGTGAGATGTGTTCTCCTGTTCGTGCCCTGACACCTGGACAAATGAAACCCATGGGAATGTGAATTAACAGAATCAAAGCCCTGAGAAGCTTTCCTTTGGCATCAGCAAATATCTGAGGGAGGACAGGGAGCAGTCAGAGATCTTTCCTTTGAAAGGGACCAAATGTCACCCAGCCTGACACTTGTGCCACAGGGAAATCCTGGTGCTGTCCCCCAGCTGGGATTTAGGGTACCAGCAACACCCAGAATGGGAGAGAACACACCAGAGCTCTAAATAATGCACAGTTTTGGGGACAAACTGAGGGGATTTAGCAGCACTGAGGCCTGAGTTTGGTGTTTCTGGCGTGCCCGGAAGGATGCATCAGCCCTGGCATGCTGGAGTGACACCATCTGCTGTAGGAGGACACCACAGAGAATTCAGAATGTTTCACCAGCAAGAATCATATAATTCCTCAGAATTTTGACAAACAGACTCAGCACAGTTTCAAGTTGGGTTTATTTATGGTCATCACAACCAATTTCCACAAAACTCACTACTGAGTGTCAGTAAATTGCTCAATACACTCAAAAACCTTTTTCTATTCAGCAACCACATATCTTGCACAGAAACTTTTTTACTGATAAGGCAGAAAATATCATCTCAAAAGGAAACACAGATTTCTAAGTCCTGACATACCTGCTAGGACCTATTCTTGGAAGCATTTCCCACACTGTACTTCTCATTTCAGCCAGATCCATCAGTGGCAGCAGCCCTGAGACCGAGCCCAGGTTTATGCAACATCAGCTGCAGCAGAGCCCTCCCAGCCAGCTCTCAGCACTCCTTCCCCACATTCCCTAGGCAAAATATCTGTAATTTAAACAAGAATTTTATGACATGATCACAGCTTATGTCTGCCAGCAAGAGAAACACTTGTGCGTTTTCCCTGGGAGCCTCCTTTGGTAGCAGTAAGGGTGATGCTGATTTAATCAATCTCGTTATTTTTGTCTTAATGAAGATTCTGCTGATGTCCCTGGCTGGTAAAGCTTTCCATGTTTGCCTGAATGCAGCTGGAACTGCTGGGGAGCTGCACTGATACAGTGATTTATTGTCCCTCTCATCTCTGCAAAGCCCCTGCAGCTCCTCAGCCCCGGCCCGTGGGTAATTAACACCGCCCGCTAACGAGATTTCTCCATCCAGTCCAGGAGGATGTCCAGCTCCCCCAGGGATTTCATGGCTGCAGATGTGACATTCAGCTGAAATGATATTTAAAAGAATGAGCTGTAAGCCAGCACCATCAGTACTACCCAACATATAGAGAATTTAAATATCTGCATTAATAATAATATATATTATATATATATTATAATATATATAAATAATAATAGTGTGTGTGACCAGGCTCAGTCACCAACTCACCCCTTCATAGTTTGCAAGTATTTGTTTGAATTTCTCCGTGGCTTCCTCCCCACACAGGCAATTGTTCTGCTCATGCTGGAAAAACAAGATCAATTCATTAGTCTGGGTATTTTATTTTTTAAAATAAGATTTCAGTTTCTGATTTTGCTGGGCATCATAGACTGAGACACTGTGAAACTGTGGGAAAGGCTGCACGTCCCTAAATCAGGCTTTAGCCCACTTGACAGACACAAGGACAGGATAAATTTTGGCCTTCAGGACCAACAGTGGAGTTTGCTGAATGGGCAAATAAAAAAATCTCTCAGTGGACAGAACATTCCTCACATCACACACTTTGTATTCTCATTACAAACCATTTATATAAATAGAGACTTTGCAGCTTTATTAATCTCCCAGGTTAGTTTATAGATTAAATATTAAGAGATGCACTCTGGAGCAGAAGCCAGGACTTACACACTGCCCCAGCTTCCTCCTCGTGCTGAGGAAGGAGTTGGCAATGCTGCTGATTTTCCTGTTCACAAATGAGTCCTCGGTCCTGCAGTGCTTGAAAACCTTGTCCACGTAGAAGGTGAAGAGCTGATAAGTGATGCAGCACCTGTCTGAAGACTTAGAAAATTAATTTAATGATTAAAAGTTCTTCCAAAGGGGTGTAACCCGCAGTCGCTCTCTAGGATAAAGCATCTCTGACAGGAAACTCATGGTAGCTGAGCACAGCAGGACAGTTTGACTCAGAGAAAGCTTCTTCAGTGGTGCTTGATTGAAGCTGATAAAATAGATAGGAAATCATTTTAGGCTGATTTTCCAGGAGATCCATCCTCAGCAAGTCTCACAAAATGAAACCAGCTGATTTTGCAGCTGGGTATCAGAGGCTGATGGACAGTGGCTCCTGCCCTGGGCTTTGGGGTGTGAGAAAGCTGCAAATCACTGATTTGTGATAGATTGCACTTCCCAAGGTCACATTCACCTGCTTTTGGATCCTGTAAGGGCTCCCCAGCCAGGGCCACCTACCTTAACCTTGTGGAGGGAGTGAGGGTGGGACAGGATGCTCAGGGTCCGGATGGGGTCTCTGGATTGCTGCGGAGAGGACGGAGATGGGCATGGAGCTGCTGCTCCAGAGCGGCTCCAGGGGCTCCCCAGCCCTCCAGGAGCCTGGGAAATACTCACAATATTGGCTTTAATTGCCATGAAGCCAGCCCTGATCTCTGTCATGCTCATGGAAACCCTGCAGGCTCCAAAGTGGAAGATTTTGTCCCCAGCTGTCGGCATCAAATTCATCCAGCAGGACACAGAGAAGAAGCAGAGGAACAGGGGGGATCCTCTCATGTCAGCTGCCTGGGAGACCTGCCCATGAAGAGAATATTCCTCCTTATTTTCCTAAATAGCACAACTGTGATCCATATGAAAATACACACATTTTATTTAAAACTCGTACATCTGTATTTAAAACCCCAAACTCATTACTATCTCTTACCCATTTCTTTTTGCTCCCCATGAGCAAGAGAAAATATCAAATATTTAACTGAAGAGCTCAAAAAGAAAATGAAAAATAAATAAAATATCAGTTAAAAATGCATCTAAATAAACATTAGACTGTAATAACTAATAACATTAGTTATTCTGAAAAGATCTTGTCAGAAAAATAAATACAGTGAAATTAAATTTTTAAGTCTAATGACACAGAAGCAACAGGAGGTAACTGACTGAAAGTAACAGATCCCAAACTCTTATCCCAAAATAAACCAGCTTCCCTCTGGAACAGCATAAGTCAAACACAAATTTTGTTAGCACTGAAAATTAAAGTTATTAATTAAAAGAAAATATTTCAGAGATAGGAACACAAAGAAATCCCCAAAAGGACAAAGAGCAAAAGGATAAATTCAGTTTCTTACCTTGCTCTTTGGTGTGGGCTCACCTCTCTCACCGACATCTGGCCTGGAGAGCTCCAAAGGAGGCGTTTTTATCCCGGTACCAGGAGGAAATAACTCTTGGATTAACTTTTGGGATTTTTCTTGCTTTTCCCAGCACGTATTTCCCTTTGTAATTTGCTGAATTAATGAGCTCGTGCAAGGGACCAGCTCTCTCTCCCACAGGTGTTTCCCTCACCTACGGAGGCGGGAACTCTGGCATCACTGCGTGGGTTTTCTTTTGGGAAGAGGGATGTGAAATCCCAAAATTAGGGACCATCCTTGGGAATCACATCCCCAAAATGCCCCAGCCTGGAGCAATGCTGGCAATCCCCTCCTGGAGAGGGGCCGTTCCCAGCTCCCCTCAGCTGGGATGGGGGAAGCTCAGGGGCATCCCCACACACAATGCCAGTGGTCCCAACACTCCAGGAGTTCTGGCAGTGGACCTGGTGGAACTGGTGAAACTCAAGTCCAGGGTTTTCTCCACCATTGTCCTGGCACAAGTGGCCTTCCTCTGCCACTTTCAGGGAATCCTGATTCAAGGAATTCTACTACCAAATTCAAGAAATGCTGCCCCCAAGCTCCTCGGTTCCTGGACACTTCTCCATCCTGTGTCTGCGGTGTTGGACATGCACAGAAACACAAGATCAGGGGTTTTGGAGGACCCAGTTCCCACCCTGCTGGCAGAAGTGGTTTCCAGGGTCAGAGGAAATTCAGATGATCAGTCCAAATCTGCCACCCTGCAGGACAGAAATTCCACTGACACCTTCCCGAGCCCCCCAGCCCTGTGGCACTGTGACATCAGTGACCATCTCACCACGAGCTCTCCCTGCTGAGCAAAAGGAGCAGACACGTTCTCCTCGCAGCATTTCAGCCCCAGGCTGTCCCCAGGGCACCAGGGTTTGTCAGCTGGGGCACGTTGTCACATGGATGTGGCAGTGCTGGTGCAAACCCTGGGCCCCTGTGCTGTTGGCTCCGAGGCTGGTTTTGGACATTCCTGCAGCCCCTTTGGAGAGAGCTTCATTCAGTCTGCAAACAAAAATGTGCAGCTAAATAAACTCCCTGCAGTTTCTGGGACCAGGAGGGATGGTCAGCTGGACTTGGAGGGCACTGGGGTGGCAAAGTCACCCCTCCAATGCCAGAGGCAGCCTCTGGAGCAGGTTCCTGCTGGGAGCAGCAGCCCCGGCGTGTCCCTGTTGCAGTGCAGGTGTACCTTGTGCCTGTGGGCCAGGGCTGTCCTGCACGGATCTGCTGGGTGACTAATGAATTTATTGATCACCAAGCTCAGTCTTGAGCGGAGATCTGTCACTAGGCAAATGGATTTTCTGCCCAGGCTAGTCAGGCTGTTGCACACGGGTTGCTGGAAGTGCCCCAGATGCGCCCACCGTGCCTCCCTCACCCGCTGGAAATCAGCCAGAGGGCAGGGCCCAGGCTGCAGCAGGTTGGATTTGCCCTGGCTGAGGTGTTGGAGGGATCTGGGCTGTTAATCCTCCCCCAAATCCCTGCTGCTGCCTGGAATTGCAGCAAAAGTTTTGCTGGAAGCAGAGGAAGTGGCAGCATTCCCGGGAGCCCGGTGCACACCCAGCCCGGGTGAGGAAACAATGGAAGAGGCAGTGAGTTCTTACTTCATTATGTAAATGGCAGATGACATGAAAGGATTTCTTTTTTTCGGTTTTTTTTCCTTTTGGTAACTGAACTGACGCCCAGGATGGGTCAGCCAAGTGCCAGAAGGCAAGGAGGAGACGTGGCTGTGGGGGAGGTGGAGGAGAGATGCTGGGATGATACAGGAACAGCAGGGAAACGTTGGATTATTGGGGTCCAGGGCCTTGTACAGGTCTCTGCATGTGTCCCTCAGCCTCTCTATCCTGTCACCAACCTTCTGCAAAGCAAAAGAAACAGCAGGACCCTGAGCACAAGGGCAAGAAGGAGGAAAACCCCACCGGGGTGGGGAACAACCCAGAGAGATTTTCATTTTGGGGTTTTACTGGGTGTGAAGTGGTGGTGGTGGAGCACCCCAAGTGCTGGACGTGGGGGATGCCCAAAAGCCTCTCATTTCAGAGCAGAGGGGGTGGAACCAGCAGGGTTCCCAGAATGGTTCGGGTTGGGAGGGACCTCACATCCCAAGGCAGGGACACCTCCCATTGTCCCAGGCTGCTCCAAGCCTGTCCAGCCTGGCCTTGGACGCTTCCAGTGATCCAGGGGCAGCCACATCTGCTCTGGGCACCTGTGCCTGGGCCTTCCCACCCTCACAGGGCAGAATTTCTTCCCAAAATCCCATCCATCCCTGCCCTCTGGCAGTTTGAAGCCATCAGCACACGTTGGACCAAACCCAGATGGAAGCAGATCCCCCCAGCGTGGCTCTCCCCAGGCTGTCATCAACCCAGCAGCTCCAGCAGCATGAAAACACCCTCAATAAAACAGCAAATCATCCCCCTTTCGCTCTGGGAAGAGGGAAAGAAGGAGCAGGGATTTCTGAAACACAGCACTGTGACACTGCAGATGAGCTCAGTAAAATGGGAAGTGATTCCCGCAGGCACTCTGGGCACGGTTAATTAAACCTTTGGGGCACTCAGGGCTGGGAATGGGGCAGGGAAGGCACTCCTCTCCCCAGGAACACTTCCAGCTAACGGGGGAGGGCCCCTCCCTCGGGATTTTATGGCAGGCACGTTGTGACAGGGCACTCCAAGGGTAGTGATGGCCCAAATAACAAGCAAAGGCAGCAGAGAGGGTTGTGAGCCAGCTGCCCTGGTGCTCAGGAATTAAAACTCAGCCCTGGGTGTCATTAACTCATCTGAGAAATCATTTATGCAAAGCCCGTGGCGAGCAGCACATCCCACATCACACAGGCACAGAGGGGGATGAGTTGGGATCAGAGGGAATATCCCCAGAGCAGCTGGAAAATAATGCTGTGTCAGGAGAATTAATCCACAAACATCAGAGGTTTATGTCCAAAAAGGAGACAGAGGAGTCCTTTTACTTTATTCGAATAAAGGGAGAGGCCATGGGGCATTCCCTGGGGTCTCTCACATTTTTGGAGGTTGCAGTCTCCTTTTTATCCCAATTTCCCTTCTCTCTTTCCCCATTGGCTGAGGTACTTGAGAGGTACAGCCTCCTTTTTATCCCAGTTTCCCAACCATATTTTCCTCTCTCTTTTCCCATTGCCTGAAGTACTTGAGAGGTACAGACTTCCCGAAACACCTGATACCAGAGATTTCCCTCTCATGTACAACCCTCCCTTTTAATTTTTAATTCTTATAGAAGTTAGGGTTTTTTCCCCATTGTTTCTTTCATCTTTCAATATCCAATTTCATTTATCAGCAAACCTAAAGTTTATTCGTAAAAGCCATTTTTCCATTCATCAATCAGTGGAATCCTTCCCATTGTTTATCTCTCAGTGTTGATTTTATCTACCAGCAGACCCACAGCCAGGACAATGCTCAGCCCTGCCCAGCACTGCTGTCACTGTCACTGCTGTGGTGACAAAACATCTCCAGGGTGGCAGAAAGCACCAGGCTGCTGCAGACACAGGGCTTGGGGCAGTGACTAACACAGGGCACGGTCCTGGAGAGCCCTGGAGCGTGACAAGGACCAGACACTCGAGGGGACAAGACACTGACTCACCCCTGCCTGGCTGCATTGGGAAACTCAGCCCTGCTCCATCCCCTGTGCACTGGGAGTTACTGGGAGTCATCCCACTGGTGTTACTGGGAGTTACTGCACTCCTCACCCAGCTTAATTAATTCCCAATAATTCATTTCTAACCATTCATTTCATCCTAAAAAAAAAAAAAAAAAGTCCTTCAAGAAATTGTCATTGAGCTGTTGTGATCCGAAGGTGCCCCGCTCTCGAGGGCTGGTCCCAGATCAGTTTAACATCAGGTTTCCAGTAAAGTGTCTGGGGGTGATAAGGCAGTTTCAATAGTGCCTTTCAAGGCGCTTTTTGTGCTCTAAGAAGTTCTGATAACACTCAACAGCCCAGCTTTGGTTTGACATTCTTTGTCATCGCTCCTATTTCACAGCAGCTTTAGGTAAACCATCATTTCAGATATGAGCCTGATAATGGTTTTTCTCAGGTCCCCAGCGCCAGAGAACGTGAGAGAAATGCTCCCAGAAATTTTCAGAAAGGAAGAATTGAGCCTTAATAACAACATCCAGCAACAATATCTGGGCTCAGGAGCCCTTCCTGATCTCCTTCAGGAAAAGAGCTGCAAAAACCAGCTCACAAAAATCATTGTGGGGTGTTACACCTGCCATGATAATGCTGTAGCTCACCACAACCCCTGTCAAATTTTGTTTTCAGCAGCAGAAGAAAATGTTTCTATGTGGTTTTTTGCACTGGAGTAATTTCTGTGACACCTGAAGTGATGTAATTTGTGAGCCAGCCCTGCCCTCTGCGTAGCTGGGTGTCAATGGAAAGGGTGAAACACAGTTCTCAGCTCCTTAAAAATCAATATTTAATTGTCGAGAAATCCCCGTCCCTCCAATCCAAAGCCAAACCTCGTCTGAAGGAGTGCTAATGTGGCACTGTCCTCCTGAGCCAGGCAGCACCCTACAGGTGCCACCCCAATGTCACTCTTTCCATGAGCCTGGCATCACTGTCATGGAAACACCCTCGGCCAGCCCTGACGATCAGACTGCTCTTTTCTCTCTTAATTAGTACAGCTCGTTATGGGCAGAAAGCCTGGCCAGGGCCAGCTCCAGCCCTGCCCTCGCCCAGCCCCAGCTCTGCAGTGCTGCTGACAGAAGTAAAAAAAAAAAAATTGTTTTTCTCGGTAAACTCGACAAATGAGTCAGAAAACACTGAGTGAGGAGGTGCTGCCAGAGAGGCACATCGTGTTCCCTCTCCTCAGTCACGTTTTGAGCCACAACCCCCTGAATAATTCTGAAAATCAAACACTGGTGCTGCCTCGTAGGGAGCAACAGGCTGAGCGTGGCTCAGGGAAATGCGGATTTATTCAGCTGAGCTCCAAGAGACATCCAGAGCAAAGGCTCAGCTGCTTTCCAGGGTTCTTCCCGAGAGGTTCACACTGCCCAGGGATCTCAGCAGCTTTAGGATGGGCAGAGCAGCTCCTTTCCCAGCTCTGGGGGCTCAGGGACCTTTGGAGAGCCTGGGACAGTGTCCCTCACCCCAAAAGAATGTCCCTCATCCAAACAATGTCCCTCATCCAAAACAATGTCCTTCACCCCAAAACAATGTCCCTCACCCCAAAACTATGTCCCTCATCCAAGACAATGTCCCTCACCCCAAAACAATGTCCCTCACCACAAAACAATGTCCCTCACCTCAAAACTATGTCCCTCATCCAAGACAATGTCCCTCATCCAGGACAATGCCTGTCACCCCAAGACAATGCCTGAATCCTCCTGATTTAGGGCATCACCCATGGTTGTCCCTCTGGCTCTTCCTGCCATCATCAGATACCAACAGCCCAGCCCAGGGTGTCCCCGGGTGTAGCAGGATGGGACAGTGCCAGGTCCCCCAGGGAGCATCACCCCAGTGCTGGGGGTGACCCTGGGCTCCCCCTGTCCTGGCTGGATGTCCTTGGCCAGGTCAGGGACACGTGCCAGCAATGCCACCACCTGTGCCACCTCCTGCCCAGCACAGATGTGACACTCGCCCTGTGACTCATTGATGGCGCTGCTGCTGCTACTGCTGAGACAAGATTTCACTCTGAAAGTGGAAAGAAATTGCAAAAAAAAAAAATTTAAAAATAAAAGGAAATGTTCTTTTTTTTTCCCCCCTCCTCTTCTAAGATTCACCTTTGAGGAAGAGGAAAAGCGTGGTGGAGGATCTCGAGCATCAACAGCTGTTCTGCAGAAAATTCATTTAGTCACCAGACTGGGGGGTGTGGAAGGTTAGATAATTGTTTCCCCTGCTCTGGCAAAATGTGAACTCATATTTTGGTTATCATAAATGGCATCTTCCCCACAGGGAAATGCGTATTTCAGGCTTTTAGAGTTAAATAATTCAGCTCAAAAAGCTTTTATTTTTCAACTATCCAGCACTTGGGTTTCAGCTGCCACCTTTGTGTCCATGTGAGTCCACCCAAAGTGCCCCTGTGCCCAAAGCCAGGCTGTTCATGCTCTCAGTGATGCCAAGGAGCAGCCCATGCAAGCCCAGCTCACCCCTGCCCAGTTCAGGGACCAACTGGAGAATCAAATTACCCTCGGGAAATTCTCATCCAAAACTGCAACAGCTCAGGAGCTGCCCACAAAGGGGAGGGAATCATCCATCACATTCCAAGAGCGGTGCCACCAGCAGCACCAACACCACTGGGACCAGCACTGGGCTCTGGGCCAGGCTCTGCTGGGATTCCCAAACCCACCACCAGCTCTCCTATTCCCCAGACCCATCACTCCCATTCCCCAAACCCACCACCCACGACTCCTATTCCCCAAACCCATCACTCCTATTCCCCAAACCCATCACTCCCATTCCCCAAACCCATCACTCCTATTCCCCAAACCCATCACTCCCATTCCCCAAACCCATCACTCCTATTCCCCAAACCCATCACCCATATCACTCCTATTCCCCAAATCCATTACTCCTATTCCCCAAATCCATCACTCCCATTCCCCAAACCCATCACTCCCATTCCCCAAACCCATCACTCCCATTCCCCAAACCCACCACCCATGACTCCTATTCCCCAAACCCATCACTTCTAATCCCCAAATCCAGCTCTGCTATTCCCCAAACTCATCACACATCACTCCTATTCCCCAAAGCCATCACTCCTATTCCCCAAACCCATCAATCCTATTCCCCAAACCCATCACTCCCATTCCCCAAACCCATCGCCCATATCACTCCTATTCCCCAAATCCATCACTCCTATTCCCCAAATCCATCACTCCTATTCCCCAAACCCATCACTCCTATTCCCCAAATCCATCGCTCCTTTCCCCAAAGCCGTCACCATCTCTCCTGTTCCCCAGGCCCATCACTCCTCTTCCTCCCATCCTCATTCCTGGAGATCCAAAGCTGCTGTGACAGCAGAAGCCGCACAGGGCACTTCACAGAAATGCAGAATCACCCAGGCTGGAGGAGGCTTTCCAGATCACCTAGTCCAACGATCAACCCCATAACCACCCCTAAAGCATATTCCCAAAAGTATCTTTTGGTGGAAAAGCAGGTTTGGAAGCCTGGTGCAGCCAATGGATGGGACAGTCCCCCACAGCCCCTGGGTTTGCCCCGAGGGTGAAATGTGCTGACAGTGCAGGGAATAAATGACACCTAATAAAGGAGAAACTGAGAGCTGGCTGCTATCAGCTCCGTTTTTGAACAATCCAGGGAGCAAATGAATCACTCCAATAGCCAGCCAGGTTCAGCTTTCACCAAAACTGAAAGCTGTGTTTCAGTAAATTCGCTGTTGGCTCTGTACGCAACCGGCTCGCGGCGCCGGGTTTCGGTTTTGGGTTAATATTGCCCCTCTCAATTTCACAACCCCAGGGAGCCAAGGCTGGTTTCGGGATGGATGCACGTGAGTCTGGGGAGTTCTGCTCCAGCTCTGGCCCCAGGGCACAGAGATGGGCAGTCAGGGACAAGCAGGGGCTGGTACGTCACAGCCGCTGGGCTCCACCGATTCCTGCCTGATTTGATTTAAAAAAAAACCAAACCAAACAAAAAACAAACAACAAAAAAAAAACCAAAACAAAACAAAACAAAAAACCAAAAAAAATCCAAAAAAAAACCACCACCAGAAAAGTTGGGCACTGTTTGATTGCCTCTAGGTGTAAATTCCTGGAAAATCATGCTCTGGCACAAGGTTCAAGGTTGATTTTTCCAGAAGCTTCTCTTGTTCCCCTGGATAGCTCTGCCTGATCCTGGCACACATGGGGAACACCAGCTTGGCCTTCTGTCCCCTGACCTCAGAGGACACTGAAATCTCTGGAAATGCAGAGCATTTCCTCCCTGCACAATCCCTTTTGGCCATCAAAATAAATCAGGGGCACTGTGAGGATTTTGGCTCTTGATTTCACGTTGTATTTTCAGCAGACACTGCTGGACACTGCTGAGGGGCAGGGATGAAGTTCCCTCCTTTCCCGACAGCAGAGGAAGTTTGCTTCAGATCTTGTTTTTTCTTCTATTTTTTTTTTTTTGGTCTTCTTATTTTTAAACAGTGAGAGGGGTTTTCCACCATTCAACTTCATCTTCCACTTCCTAGTTACAGTCCTCAAAAGCCACAGGGAGAACAATAACCAAACAGAGACATAAATGCCTGATGCTGTTAAGGAAGTAAATCTTCCTCAGAAAGATAAATCCCAGAGAAATTGTTGAAGAAGCTCAAGGAGATTTCAGTTGAACTCTGCTGCTTTTATAACTCAACTTCTGCCTCCACAGCAGGGGCTTAGAAAGAAATGATCTTTACAGTCCTTTCCAACCCACAGCACTCTATGATTCCATTATTTATTTTGGGTCTCCATATTAAGATATCTGTCAGGAGAAGGAGGTTGGATCACCTGTTCTCTCTGAAACCTCCAAAAAGCTCATCAGGTGGATCATTTTTTTTAAATCAAAAAACCACAGCAAAGCTTTTGGAGCAGAAAGACACAGTGGGACCACGTGGAAAATCCCCTGGCAGCTCTGGGGATGCTGCATCCACCATCCCCACCCGGCCAGGGCTGATCCACACTTTGTGGAGTGACAAAGAAAACCCAGGATTTCCAAACCCTCTCCTCACAAAAACCACCCCAAAACCCCACAGTGGGGGTCGCCAGGCCAGTGTTGGCTGCAGGGCCTGGTGCTGCTGTGGAAAGTGAGTGAAGCTGGCTCTGAAATTCACCCTGAAGCTTCCGAGCAGCAGCTTGGGCTCATCTGGTTTCTCAAACCGTGATAAGGAGTTTCTGTCTTATGACCCCTCAGCACTATAAATAGGCTGGGTTGGTGTTATTGGTCAGAGTTTTGGTGATAAATCATGACAAAGTCGATATTCTCCAGAAGATCCACACGCTCCCACCCTCGCCCCCACCCAAGTAATACCAGAACTAGAAAAAAGAAACTCCTCAAAGCAGCACTTGTGCAATGAGCTGCTCAGGCGGGAGTTGCTCAAAATTGCTTCTGTAGAACACTCAAAAACCAACAAAAAAAAGGCAGTGCAAGTGATATTTGGGCCAACTGATTATATATTCAGGTTTTGGAGGGTTTTTTTTGCATACTTTTACACTTTATAGTTATCTGCAAAGAAACTCACCTGAGAAAACCTCACTTGGAGCACACAGCCCCCACTCCTGAGACTCCAGTGCCAAGATCCCGTTGGTTTCTCTAATGACAGTGCTGTGAGCATAATAAAATCCCTGTCAGCAGCTGATTTCAGGAGAAATAAAAGAGATAAAAACAGAACAACACCTCTGTTTGCTTTGTGGAGTGGGAAAAGCTGCATGAGGATGATGGCAGCATCACTGACCTCACCCAGGACTCCTCAAACACCTCAGAGAGGGGCTTAAAATGGCAAAACCATGGAAAATAGGGAATAAAGCACAGCTTGCTCTTCCACGTTGGCAGAGGGCACCCTGGAATTCCAGGGGGGATATTAAATTTGGATATTATTCAATCTCTGCCATAGGCTGCAACAGAATTGCAGATATTGGGAGGTTTATGTGTGTGATTAAAAACTCCAAATATTTCTCAGTTAAGTTTATCACCAAAATTGAATCTGCAGAGGGGGGAATGTCTCCATCTCTTGATTCTTTCATGTGGCAATTCCAGACAGTTCCAGCTTAATTTAGATCACGTGGAAATTCTGGACCTTCTAAGAACGTCTTATGTAACGCTCTCTCTGTGTCACATTATCAGTCATATCAACGTCCAATGACACCAATTCCTGATTAATAACCCATTTCTGGACAAGACAAACCGGTGACATTGGTTAAATTTCCAAAGAGCAATTTGGGATTTACCTGTTGCAGTCGACGTGAGTCACGCCACGAGTTCTGACCAGGTTTCCATATTTGAAATATCCAACGTCACGCCTCGCCAGCAGGAAAAAATCTTGAAAAAAACAGAGAGCGGAGCACTTGGTGCTTCATCAGGAACTGTTAGTCATCAGCACTGGGCTGCTGAGAGAGCACTGCCATCACTTCTAACACAGGGTGAAAGAAAGGCCACCAAGTCCCTACTTCCCCCACGAGCATCACTGGCAGCAGATCGTCCAGATCTGGAGGGGTGAGAAATGGGGAATTTCTGAAAAGGAGAGAAAGAACAACACCACCGTGACAGCCTGGAAATAGAGGGGATACTCCAAGTTACGTCTAGAATAGATGGTGCAGAAAATCACAGAACCACAAATCACTGAGGCTGGAAAAGACCTCTGAGATCATCAGTCCAACCTGTGACAGACCCCTGCCTTGTCACCAGACCAGAGCACTGAATGCCATGTCCAAGCATTCCTTGGACACCCCCAGAGATGGTGAAACCCCTCCAGGGACGGGGAAACCCCTTCAGAGGTGATGAAACCCCTCCAGAGATGGTGAAACCCCTCCGGGGACAATGAAACCCCCACAGGAATGGTGAAGCCCCTCCAGGAACAATGAAACCCCTGCAGGGATGGTGAAACCCCTCCAGGGATGGTGCTACACAGGGTCCCTCTGTCCAAAAGCAATGCAGAGACCAAGAAGGCAAAAAAATGTACAAATTTGTCACATCAAACCGTGCCAAGATAAGAAAAGGCCCTTCAGTTATCAGGGTGAGGTGCCACCCTGCTCCAGTGATGGACCCTGAGGATGTCTGATCCCAAACCCTGCCCATACCATGTCCAGGACCAACCTTTCCTCATGGCACATTGTGGGAGAAAGTGTCTGTCCACGAACCTCTGTTTCAGTGCAGAAGCAGCATTTGCTGCCCCACTCTTTCTGGTGAACTCGCCGCTGTCAGAAGCTTGTGGGAGGTGGGGTAGAATCACAGAACCACAGAATAATGAGGTTGGAAGAGACCTCTAAGATCGTCAATGCAACCTATGCCCTAGCGCCTCAACCAGACTATAGCACCAAGTGCCATGTCCAGTCTTTTTTTAAACACACCCAGAGATGGTGATTCCACCACCTCCCTGGGAAGAGCATTCCAGTACTTTATTATTCTTTCAGTGAAATTTTTTTCCTAATATCCAACCTATTCCTTCCCTGATGTAGCTTGAAACTTTGTCCTCGTGTTCTGTCAGTGCTGCCCGGTGGAAGAGACCGACCCCCACTAGTCTACAACCTCCCTTCAGGAAGTTGTAGAAAGCAATAAAGTCCCCTCTAAGCCTCCTCTTCTCCAGGCTAAACAACCCCAGCTCCTTCAAACGTTCCTCCTAGGGGCTTGTGTTCCAAGAAGCACACAAATGGCTTTTGAGGAACGCACGTTCTCCTTCCTGAAGCGATCTTCTTGGCAAAGACGAAAGCTGTTTCCTAAAGGTTCAGCGCTACACCCACGGCCCCCGGACACTCTTTAGGAAAAGGTGTTTTCTTCATTCATGAAGCTCTCTGTAGTAGTGCAGCCACCGCCTTTCCACAGCCTCAGCAGGGCTGAGTCACAGCGAAACTGCACCGTCAAGATCTCTGACGAGGCAGAGGAAACGCAGGTAAACACAGCAGAGAATCGCCCTGCGCACGCCAGAGTTTCCTCTGCGGAACGGGCACGGCTGCCTGACGCTGCTGCCAGCCCCAAAACACAGCCCAGGCTTCCACAGCGGGCTGGAGGGAATTGCACAAGAGCCAGAGCACGCTCGGGATGTCACATGTGACTTCATGGAGAGCCAGGGTGGCTCGAAACGAGAGAAGTTTGGAAATGAGCGCTCAGCTGCTGGGCAGGGTGGAAGGAGGCTCCCAGCGCTGTGGGGCTGCTCCAGCTCCTGTGGCTGCCTAGGCTGGATGTCAGGAAAATGTTTTTTATTGAAAGGGTGATAAAGTTCTGCAATGGCTGCCCGGGGAGGTGGTGCAGTCACCATCCCTGGTGTGTTTAAAACAAGACTGCATGTAGTACTCAGTACCAGGGTTTAGTTGAGGTGTTGGGGCTGGGTTGGACTTGATGATCTTGAAGGTCTCCTCCAACCTGGTCATTCTCTTCTCTTCTCTCTTCTCTTCTCTTCTCTTCTCTTCTCTTCTCTTCTCTTCTCTTCTCTTCTCTTCTCTTCTCTTCTCTTCTCTTCTCTTCTCTTCTCTTTCTCTCAGCCCCCCTGCCATGTACCCCATAAAAACACCAGCTCCTAAGCCCACAGCTGAGCCTGAGCAGCCCTTCCACTGCAGGGGAGAGCCTGGGGCTGCATCCTTCCCCGAAGGGAGTGGGATTAGCTCCAGGATCTGAGGATCCAGGAGTACATAAACCAAACTCACACATCAGCTTCCACGCCCTGATGAAGCCTCAGCAGCCGTCCAGGTCTTGGCACTGAAGATTTATTGAGCCCTGGCAGGTTCAAATTAGTGCAAAAGAAGCAAAACCATGTGTGGGATCTCAGGGAAAGGTGGGATCCTGCCTGTGGGAATTGAGTTTAAGACTAATTTTGTCCGAGCTTTCAGCCCTTCTCCTTTCAGATGGATTCTGCTGACAGTCAAGAGGAAAAACCCCACAGCTGATTTAGAGCAGGGGAACCAAAATGGGTCACCAAAAACATGACCCAAATCATGGCCATGACTCAGCTGCACTGATGTCCCTGCAGTGATGCCCTGGGAGCAGCTTCCCCATCACCTCTGGAAGAGGCAACACCAACAGAAAACAGGAAAACAAATCACAAAATCCCACACTTTCCCTGCCTCGGGCTCTCCAGTTGCTGATGCTTCATCCCCTTTGCTCTTACACGTGTGCATGCCAACCATTCCTCTCTCCTGCTCCTAAAAATAAAGTGGAAAAACTCTCAGTATGCAGGAACAAACAATACTTTGCATTTTTCCAGCAATAAATTCCTTCTCAGAAGTTCACAAATTCAACGAAGATCAGTGTGATGAAGGAGATGAGAATTTAAGGGATTTGTTCCCTAATGGAGGAAGGCTTCCCTACTGGGAAGAATGAGCTCTTTTAAAATAGCATGAGGGATTTCAAAGAAAATCCCCTGATTTCAGAAAAGCCAAATTTATCTCCGCTCTCACTTTCTTGCATGCCAAATTCCTGAATAAATAAGTGAAATCTTTATCCCAAGGAAGCAGGGGGTGTGGGCTAAAATAGATATAGAAAGAGAGGAGAAAAGAGAGGGAAACGGAAAATGGGGAGACGTCACAGGAATTCTCTGTGGCTCCAAAGGGACAATTTTATCACAGCTGGGACAATAAGTCCCAGCTAAGATAGGACATGCTGCTGCTTGGATGGGGCTGCTGTCTATTTCTAGGAAACAAAATCAGATTTAAAAGCCTGGAAAATGGATTTTTATGACCTGCTCACACACTTTAACACCAGGCATCAAAGTAATGGCATAAATCCTGATCCTGCTCTGGAGGATCCACGAGGGATCAGAGCAGGGCTGGGATCCTCCCCTGGGATCCACCTGGCATCCAGCTGATATTTGGGAGCACAAACTGAGCTTGCTGAGCAGTGAAAATTCACATTAACTTCAGCTGACATGTGCATTAACTGGGGAAAAAAAAAACAAACCAACAAACAAATGAATTAAAAAATGAAGATTTCAGGTGATGATGTGAGTCTGCAGATTAGAATGACAAAGGAAGAGACAGAGAATTTGTACAGTTCATGAAAAGCAATTCTGCTGAGTGATGCTCTCTGCAGGTTTGATACTGAGATTTAAAAGTAGCAACACTTTTTTTTCCCTAACAATCTAACATTGATCTAAAAATAAAAAATGGAACTGTGAGAATAAATGAACATCACACAGAACCTTGGCTTCTTTGTGTGTCTCTGCAGCTTTCCTCCTCAGCCACAGCTAAATTTACAAGAAACAAGCAATGTAAAAAAAAAAATGCAGAGTCTAAGCACAAAAAAATTGATGGGGTGTGAGGAGAGGACAGGAAACCCAAGTTGACGGGAAACCCAAGTGACATTTGGGCTTAATACTGACTTAAAACCCCAATATTGCTCGTCAGGAAATGGGGAGAGGAAATGGAGTGATGTATAAATTAGGGGCTCCATCAAGGTGAAAGCTACAGATCTGCTTTGTACCCTCCTGGGGGATCCAGCCCAGAGCTGCAGCAGAGGGGAGCAGCCCTGGCCCACAGCATGAGGACCTGCTCCAGGGGCACGGCCGTGCCCATCCTGCTGCTGCTGCTGCTGCTGGGCACTGCGCCCGCCCGCGCCCAGCCCTCCTGCCTCCACTTCCCCCAGCTCCTGCCCGCCAGGCTCAAAGAGCTCCGGCTCAAGTTTGAGGAAATTAAGGATTATTTTGTAAGTATCGTTATTTTCTCTTCTGGTTTTTAGCTTTCTTCTGCAAAGTTCTGGGATCTGGAGGAGGGGGAAGAGTTTCCTCCCAGCAGAAATTATTTGTGTTAAGAGCAGCTCGGTTTCGTTGCTCACTGAGAGAAAATCTGTGAGGTTTTTCTTCCTACTTTTTTCATTAACAATGAACTCGAGGTTTCACAATGAACCTCTGCGAAGCTTCCTAACCAAGCTTCCCCCGAAATATTGCAAACCAAGTTAATCACTGAATTATTAGGAAGGAAATCGTTTTTTCTTCAGGGCAAGCAGGTCCAGCCCTGCTGAAGTCAGTGCCAGGTGAAAAGGGAAATCTTTTGCTGCAGATTTTTTTCTTTGAAAGAGCCACAAAACCTGCACTGGGTGTTTTATGAGGGGAGGAGCACAACACCTGCACTGGTGCCTGTGCAAGGTCCCTGCTCTGCATCTCAGGAGCCTCAGGGCTGCTGAGCACACAGCTCACGATGCCCTCAGAGCATCTGCCGTGGCTGATAGAGGAGCTTGGTCACAGCCCTGTTGCTGTTTTGGTCCATGTCTGTGTGTTTTAGCAATCAAACGAGATAATTCTCCAGATCAAATCTCAAGCTCGTGTCATGGCTTGTGTTACCAAACGAACACAGCCAAGATTTTAGATGTTCAGCTGGCTGTGAATCCCCCAGATAATGCTGGGAAGGAATATTTTGAACCTCTCAGGACAGCTTTTGAGGCTTTAATTCTTTGAGTGGTGCCAGCTCACCCCACTGCAGCAGGAGCCATGACAAAAAACTCTCCTTTTGCCCATCAAGAGAGGCGACCACACCAGGGGGACTGAGCCCTGCTGCCCTGGCAGAGAGGCTGGGGGGGCTGCCAGGGGCTGCCAGGGCTCTGCCACTCCTCTGGAGAGCTTTGCAGTCTGCAGCAGCACCCTCAGACAGCACCACCCCTGCAGCTCAGCCCCAGGAGTTTCGCTCGGACAAACTCAGTGGCACCAAAGGCTGTGATTTAATTTTCCTCCTGGCCTGACCTAACATCTCTGTGGAGCAGTGATGCCTCTGCCTGGTGCCACTGTGCTCTGCCCACACCTGCACTGGGTGCCCTTGGCCTCTGCTGCAGGGAGACCCTAAATGCAAACAGGGGAAGGATCATTTGTTAGGAAATGGAAAGAACGAAAAGCTCATTTTTCAATTCCATCCTCCCCCAGCAATCACAAGACGACGACCTCAGCATCCAGCTGCTCAGCTCCGACCTGCTGGAGGAAATCAAGGTAAGAATCCCATTCCCTTGTGGCTTCCTCCTCCTTCCCCACCCTGGGGCAGTTTCATAAGAAGGAAAGCCAGCTGGAAAGGGGGACATGTGCTGCTGTCACACCAGCGTTGGGAACAGCACCAGGGTTGCCCCGTGGCCAGCGTGGCTCCCACACCCTGCTCTGGTTTGTCCAAACCCACCCTGGTGCTGCTGGCCATCCCTGAGCAGCTCCCCTCCTGTCCCCAGGGGAGCCTCGGCTGCCAGTCGGTGTCGGAGATGATGGGGTTCTACATGGACCAGGTGCTGCCCAGCGCCATGAGGAGCAGCTCCCAGCACCAGCACAGCGTGGGCGACCTGGGCAACCTCCTGCTCAGCCTGAGAGCCATGATGAGGCGCTGTGTGAGTGGGGCTCAGCAGCACGGGGACACTGCCCGGAGCAGGGCAGGTCTGGGAGTGGGGTGGGATGGAGGAGCAGGGGTCCAGGCAGGCGGGGTTTGTGGGGTCCAGGGTGGGGTTTGTGGGGTTCAGGGTGGGGTTTGTGGCATCCAGGGGTCCAGGCAGGTGGGCACTGCCCGGAGCAGGGCAGGTCTGGGAGTGGGGTGGGATGGAGGAGCAGGGGTCCAGGCAGGCGGGGTTTGTGGGGTCCAGGGTGGGGTTTGTGGGGTTCAGGGTGGGGTTTGTGGCATCCAGGGGTCCAGGCAGGTGGGGTTTGTGGGGTCCAGGGTGGGGTTTGTGGCATCCAGAATGGGGTTTGTGGGGTCCAGGGGTCCAGGATGGGGTTTTGGGATTCAGAGGTCCAAGCAGGCAGGGTTTGTGGGATCCAGGGTGGGGTTTGTGGCATCCAGGATGGGGTTTGTGGTATCCAGGGGTCCAGGATGGGATCAGTGAGATCCAGGATGGGATTAGTGGGATCCAGGATGGGCTTTGTGGGATCCAGGGATCCAGGATGGTGTTTGTGGGGTCCAGGATGGGATTTGTGGGGTCCAGAGCTCCAGGATGGGGTTTGTGGGGTCCAGGATGGGGTTTGTGGGATCCAGGGATCCAGGATGGGGTTTGTGGGGTCCAGGGCTCCAGGATGGGGTTTGTGGGGTCCAGGATGGGGTTTGTGGGATCCAGGGATCCAGGATGGGGTTTGTGGGGTCCAGGGCTCCAGGATGGGGTTTGTGCTCACAGCAGTTCAGGGATGATGGTGCAGCCAGCCCTGCACCAGCCTGGCTGCAGACACAAAGGGAGGGCAGGGGGAGATCTGCCCCTTACCTGGATGCTGGAGCTCCAGCATGGGGTCAGGTGGGACAAACCCTGTCCCACACAGGGAGCTGCTGTCCCCAGGGACTGGCAGCAGGGCCACAGGGCTGGGGCCAGGCTGGGAGCCCGGGCTGGGGCACTCCAGGCTCCTTCCAGCAGGGCACGGTGCCAGGCAGCTGGCATCACTGCCCTGTGGGCACACAGGGCAGGGCAAGGTGGGACAGGAGGAGGGGACAGCCACCAGCAGAGCCCTGGGGAGGGAGCCTGGGGCTGAGGCCGTGCTGGTGTCCCTTTGCAGCACACATTCTTCACCTGTGAGGAGAGGAGCCGCAGCATGGAGCACATCAAGGAGACCTTCAGCAGGGTGAGGAAAGGGTGGGGCAGAGGCTCAGAGGGGGAACAGAACCCAAAAACGGCTTTAATCACACAAATTCTTGCAGCAGAGAGCAAGAATCTGGTGGGAATTCTGGAGCAAGGGCAGGAATTCTGGAATTCCCAGGGGATGGGGCAGAGAAGCTGGAGGTGTCCATGGAAGGAGAATTTCTCCAGGTATTGGACATCACATATCTGTGCCAGCCACACTGACCACGCCTGGCTTTCCCCTGCAGATGAAGAAGAATGGAATCTACAAGGCCATGGGGGAGTTTGACATCTTCATCAACTACATTGAAAAATATTTAACAATGAAGAGAAGGAACTGAGAGCACCCCTGGGTCTGCATTTTCCACACCAAACCCCGTTTAAAAATCACTTTTGGCTGCAAGAGCTCAAATTAAGTTATCTCAAGGTTCAGGTTAAGAGTTACAATAACTTCCAGCTTAATATTGTATTTAAGAGCTATTTTTGGAATAGTTGAATTTATTATTTATTACTTCTAATACCTCAGTGTTGATGTTTACAGTATGTTTTGAAGAAAGGAGTGATGAGGTTGTAAATTACTATTTATTGTTTAATATTTTAATATTGTTTATCATAGTACTATTTTATTCATAGCTTCAAACATCCAAAGCAGCATTTTTCTGGAGGGCAGACAATGAGCTGAGCTTATCCCAAGTGAATTAGGAGCAAGGCCAGCTCCGAGTTCAACAAAATTTCATTTGAGTTAAATTACCCTCTCCTCGTATCCTATATCTCTGTTTATTTATGCAATCAGGTGCTTTTATGTTTAGGAGGAGAAAAAGCCACACCAACAGCTTGGCTGACTCCACTTTAGACTTCAGCCTGTAGATTAGTCCAGACTAAATTAAAAAAATTAATAATAGGAATGAAATGTTTGGTTCTAATAGAACTTGGTTAAATATTGCTCAGTATCTGCCTTCCAGAGCTGCTGGAACCCTGCACTTTCCAAAGTTAACCTTACTGTTTTCCAGTCTCTGACTGGGTTTCCTCACTGTTTTACTGCTGTTCATTTTCTTTTAGAAGTTAGAGGATAATTAATTAACCACCATTTTAAGGTGGCTCGGGTAATTTGCATTCAAATCCGTGGGGCACTGCTGGGATTGGGTTTTGGATCCTCACCAGCACTGGGAGCAGCTTCAGTGCCCCCAAAAGTGGCTGATTTTAGGGCTCAGCTTGCTCCTCACCCCCGTGGACCCTGAGCCAGAGGTAAATGCCACAACCCCAGGAGAGGCTTTTGCTTCTAATATTTAGAAGTTTAGAGGCCCCCAGCTGATGAAACACTGCCAGTTTGGTGTTTACTGTGCAAGTCCCAGCTGAGGAGAGGTTATTTATATGGGATTTATTCTGTGTGGACAATTCTGGTGGCAGCAGGGGATTGCCTGCATGGGATTTGGATATTCCAGAGCAGGGCAGGAATCCTGCTCCATGGGTCGCTCCTCCTGCTGAAAGCTCAGGCTCAAGGGCAGCCAAAGACTGTAAAACTTAAATTAAGCTTCTTACGAAGCACATTCAGCTCCAGTTGAGCCAATTCTGAGCTTGTTTTTCCCTCCAAACACCTTCGATGTCGTGGGAGAAGCAAGGACAGCCCTGGAGCCAAGGACAACATCAGCACGGCTTCTGTCACTGGGTGAACTGCCACCTATTTATCTGAAATGATATGACAAGAAATCCTTTATTTTTGCTAATAAAGACTCTCTAATGAATGCAGCCTCTGTCCTGTCCTTGTGGGCTCTTAGCAGGGATGTCAATCAGCTCCAGCCATGGGTGCTGTGCCCGGTGTCACCAGTGTCACCAGCGTCACCAGGCTGGGACAGAGCCCAGCAGGCACACAGCCAGGTGGGAAGAACCCCCAGGGACACATTGCTTGTGTTAACACCAGAGAAGTGAGAAAACCTGAGGTCTGTCACATTTAAAAGCAAATTTTTCACCAAACACCTGGCATTGATCCCTTAGAGCAGGGGAGCACCAGGGGAGGAGCAATCCCATCAATCGTGCAATGCTCCAGCAGCATCTTCCCACTGCTGGAGCTCTGTGCACAGGATGCACTGCTTAAAAAAAACAGGGAAAAAGCCCAGATGGCAGCTTGGAGAGCTGGGAGATCCAGGGCACCATCACAAGTCATGCAGGTGACCCAATTCCAGCTGGAATCCTGGCACCAGCAGCACCCAGCATCCCTCCAGGCTGCACCTGACCTGTGCTGGGTGTGGGCAGCAGCTCTGCACATCCCTCAGGTCCCAGCATAAGCCCAAAACATCAGTGTTTGGGGAGAAAAAACCACCACAAACCCGGCCTTTTGCTCCTCCTGCCTCCCCAAAAGCTGCTGTGAGCCCCAGCAGGGCTCCTTAGCCCCGCTGCTGATGCAGTTCCTGCCAATCTCAGTGGCAGTCTGGGTGTTACAGTAAGAGCACGAAGCCGTGGCAGAGATCAAAGGTGGTGGTTTCTGGTTTTGCTATCCCACAGAAGTTGGGTTTCCTTGCTGGGTATCCTCCCCCTGAGAGCGCTGCCTGCTCAGCAGCCCCAGAACTGAGAGCCTAAATCACCTCCTGACCTCGCTGCTCCTGCTCTCCACTCAGCTCAAATTCTGCATCTCCACCTGGAGCTGCCTCGGACCTTTCTGCTGCTGCTTCTGCTGCTTTTTCTCTCTTTAGACACTTTCCTTAAAGCCCTGAGCACCCAGTGCTGTACTTGCTGCCAGGGAAGCAATTAACTTTCTTCATCATCTCCTGTTGGCCAACATGAGGAGGGCAAATCCCAGCTGAACACCAGGGTGGAAATGTGTCCTGAACACAGCAGGACAGACAGACAGACACCTCCTGTCATGTGCTGGGACTGAGGAACCAAACCTCACTTGGAACAGTGAAAAAATTTGTCTCTTGTCACGAGGAAGATGAGCATGACCCTTCAGCCTCCCAGGGTGCCACAAAGCCCAGGGACAAGCCTTGAGGTGAAATGAGGGACCTTAAGCACAAAAGGGGCAAAATTAAAACAAGTAAACTCTGCTGTAACTCCATTTGAATTGCAAAGCTTTCAGAACTTTCCTCATTTTGTTGTGGTTGTAGTTTTAACACTTGTTATTTAACTCGAGCTGGCGGCACCGCTCAGGCCCACGCAGCTCCTGCCTCTCTGTGTCCTAGATTTTGGCAGCACGTGACAGAAATTGGGGCTTTTGCCGTGAAAGAGGCCAGGGGGAGCAACAAAAACAGGGCTGAGAACCCCAGCTGGGCACGTAGGTCACGGAGGGGAGTGGAGGGCACAGCCCTGACTTGGCAGAGCTGCCAATTCCTTCCCTCAGGCGGCGAGAGGCTGAGTAATTACCAGAGCTGGGTGTTAAAAACGGGACCACACTCCCCGTACTAAAGCGATTTCAGCATTTATTCTAATAAAAAGAAAGGCCTAAAGCCAGGGGTACTAAAGGTGATTTCAGTATTTATTCTAATAAAAAGAAAGGTCTAAAGCAAGGGGTACTAAAAGTGATTTCGGCATTTATTATAATAAAAGAGAGGCCCAAAGCAAGGGGTACTAAAGTGATTTCAGTATTTATTATAATAAAAAAAGGCCTGAAGCAAGGGACACTAAAGGTGATTTCAGCATTTATTCTAATAAAAGAAAGGCTCAAAGCAAAGGGTACTAAAGATGATTTCAGCATTTTTTATAATAAAAAGACAGGCTTAAAGCAAGGGGTACTAAAAGTGATTTCAGCATTTATTTTATTTTAAAAAAAAAGATCTAAAGCAAAGAGTACTAAAGGTGATTTCAGCACTTATTCTGATAAAAGAAAGGCCTGGAGCCGGGCCCGGGCCGGGCAGGGGCAATCCCGTCCAGGACGCTGCAGCGCCGGGCTGGGGCTGCTCCAGCAGCGATGGCCCCGGTGTCCCCGGGGAATGGCACAGCTTCCCCGGGTCAGATGCCCCTTTGCATCCTGATTTTGTCCCCCTGGGTTGGTTTCTGTTCGGATCCTCCCTGTGCATGGCGGTTTGGGGCTCGATTGGCCCGCGGCAGCTCGGCCCAGGCTGGCTCGTTCCGCTGGGGTGGTGCTCTGTGCTTCGGTGTCATTGCTTATCGCGACCCTTTTAACCCCTTTCACAACAGAATAACCGAGCTAACAGCACAATTAACAATTATCAACTATTTTACAAGCGTTTCTAACTTATTTTTAACACTGGGGATTGCTGAAGATGCCACAGCCCAGTGATGCTCACCTTCACCACCAGCGCCAGCAGCGCAGCGCGGGGCTCTGCAGGCACCCAGCTGCTGCTCCGGGGGATGGAGAGGGGAAGCTGGAGCTCAGGAGCCCTGGGATGGCACCCAGAGCTCCCCAGGGTCTGCATCCCCAGCTCCCAGGGACTGCATCCCCAGCTCCCCAGGGATGGCACCCCCAATTCCTCAAGGACTGCACTCCCAGTTCCTCAGGGACTGCACCTCCATCTCCTACACCCAGAGCTCCCCAGCACCAAAACCCCCATATTGTAAAAGCAAGGTGCCCCCGAGCAGGAAGAATGATGCATCTGACTCCATCATATGAGAAGACTAATTAATTACTTTATTATACTATATTTTTCTACACTATATTACACCATATTACACTACTTCTACACTGAAGCTGCACAAGCACCCAACTCCACAAAACCTCGTGACTGTCTCCCCTCAGTCCTGACACACACACGTGGATGCAGTTGGCCACCTCGGGTAGACAATCTCCAGAACACATTCCACATGAGCACAAGAGGAGCAGCAATTGAGATGATAATTGTTTTGGGTTTTTTGTCTCTGAGTTTCCTCGCTGCAATTCCCAGAAAACATCCTTGGGAAGTAGTGCCTTGCTCTTGTCTGTGAAGAGAAATGCAGCCACACCCCAGGTTCCCCCACCAGCAGTGGGGGTTCAAACCAGCAGGAGCATCCCAGGGAGGAAGGGATTCAATCCTGCCACACCAACCTGGCAGAAGCCTTGCCCCATCCCTGCTGCTGCCAGAGCCTGCTCAGAGCAGAAAAAGAGCAGATGAATGGTGGTTATGGGGCAAGCAAGGCCACACAAGTTCCCAGCAGGTTCCCAGCAGGTTCTCACCAGGTTCTTAGCAAGGTGCAGGTTCTCAGCAGGTTCCCTGCAGGTTCCCTGCAGGTTCTCACCAGGGTGCCAAGTTCTCTGCAGGTTCCCTGCAGATCCTCTGTAGGTTCTCACCAGGTTCTTAGCAAGGTTCCAGGTTCTCACCAGGTTCTCAGCAAGGTGCAGGTTCTCACCAGGTTCTCTGCAGGTTCCTAATTCTCAACAAGTTCTCAGCAGGTTCCCAGCAGGTTCCCAGTAGGTTCTCACCAGGTTCTCATCAGGTTCTCAGCACAGGACTGGGCTGTGCCACAGCCAAGCCCCTGGCAGCCCCGCAGCCCCAGAGCTGAGGGTTTCACAATGACTCAGGGCTGAGAGAAGAGGAGCCCAGGCAGGCTGGGAGAGCAGCACCCACAGGAGCAGGCACTGCTCGCTGTCCCCTCTGTGCTGTCGCTGCATCCTCACACAGCCTGGGGCTCTGCAGAGGACTCAGAACCAAAACTGAACCCCAGGGAGGCTCCTGATCACAGAATGGTTTGGGTTGGAAGGGACTTTATTGATCAAATTGTTCTCACCCCATGCCATGGGCCGGGACACCTTCCACTATCCCAGATTGTTCCAAGCCACCTCCAACTTGGCCTTGAATGTTTCCAGGGACAGGACAGGCACCACCTCTCCCAGCAGCCTATTTCAGGGCTTTACCACCTTCCTTTTAAAGTTTCTCCCTTATATCTGGTCTAAATCTGCCCTGTTTTAATTAAAACCCATTTTCCCCTGTACAAGCTCCTCTGAGACGTTCATCCCCACCTTCATCAAAAGCCCCTCTTGTGTTTGCAGGGTGCCCGTGGCAGGAAGGAATGATGAATCTGACTCCATGTTCTCAGAAGGCTCATTTATTATTTTCTGATACTATATTATATTAAAGAATACTAAACTAAACTATACTAAAGAATACAGAAAGGATACTTACAGAAGGCTAAAAAGATAACAATGAAAACTCGTGACTCTTTCCAGAGCCCTGACACAGCTTGGCCCCAATTGGCCAGAGAGTCAAAACAACGCACAGCAGAAATCCAATGAAACAATCACCTGTGGGTGAACAATCCCCAAACACATTCCACATGAGCAAAACACAGGAGAAGCAATTCAGATCATTATTGTTTCCTTTTTCTCTGAGGCTTCTCAGCTTCCCAGGAGAAAATCCCGGCCGAAGGGATTTTTCAGAAAATGTGAACATGACAAGCCCCCTTTAGGTACCAAAAGCCCACGCAGCAGCAGTGGCAAGGTGAGGGCACAGGGATGGCACCCTGGGACATTTCTGAGTGCCATCCCAGCCAGCAGTGCACTCCTGTGTGACATTAATTAACATGTGGCACACCTGGATATGGGACAGGCCCTGCTTGGAGGGTGCTTCAACCAGCGACTTCTCTGGGCTTTCCAAAGGAAAAGGAGCTGGGGATTCCAGCCCACGGTACATGGAGAACACCTCAGCTGCTCAGGCTGGTGATTTAGAGGTTTAACATCACCAGTTCTGGTTTTCTGCCTTGTGACCTGCTGCCTTTGGCCTCTTGGCAGGGTCTCTCCACCATTTCATCACACCCTGAAGCAACCAAACCATCTCCTTTGCTCCAGAGCTGGACTACAAAGTTCCTTTCCTGGCAGCAGCACCAAATTTACTTTTTTTCCGAGCTGAAATTCGGTTTCCTGACTCTTTTGCAATGCTGAGCCCAGCTGCTGTGACTGGCACATCTCACACACCCTCTCCACAACCTGCTGGCTCTGATTTTCACAGCACTGAGGAACAGCTTTGCCTTTCCTGGTTGGAAAAGGCGCTGCAAAAGCCCAGAGCAGGATTCCTGTGGGCCTGTTACATTTTGATGGAGCAATTTCTGAAGAGAACTTCACTCAGAGTGAAAATCACATCTCCTTCTTCTGCTTTTTACACCAGATTTCCACCACCAGCTGTCCTTTTGCAGCCAGCCCTCAGCAGGATCCCTGCAGCCCCAGGTCTGAGCAAGCTGATGCCAATGGATTTTCAGAAATGCTGGATTTTCTGACCATTAAGATATTTAGCCATGAGCAGGCCAAGCCTCACACCAGGAAATCCTGACATTCCCCCAATGTGCCTGCTCTAATCCTTCGAAAAATACAGCCATCAGCTGATTTTGCACAGAATTTTTGCCTTTTTGAGTTGTCCAGCTTACCAGGAGGTTTTCCCAGGGTAGAAACCAAGCCAGGGCAGAAAGGCAACCAAGCCAAATCTTTGGCCAACAGAAGGAGGCAGCAGAGCAGCCCTGCCAGTCCTGAGAGCCCAGGCATGGAAAAACACCACCCTCAGAGGTGAATTAGGGCAATAAACAGCAAACAACCCCCATCCTCACAAAACAAAGGGCAGGAGTGAAACAGCAGCCAGCTGAGGGCTCTCAGTGCCATTGCACAACGCTCCTTCCTCCTGCGCATCCACGCCAGCCACAGGACTTTCTGTCCTCCTGGGGCTGTCCAGAGTTGACCAACACCAAGGGAGCTCAGCAAACCACGGCTGGAGGAAGGGGCTTCACCCCCATCCTTGCAAGAGCAGCAGGCACTTCTTGTGTGGACAGATGAGAACAGAGATCTTCGTGATTCATCCCTCCCCAGAGATCGGCCTGGAGCAGAGCCAGACTTTTGATCAAAATCACCTCAAAAGCAAGAAATATATTTTTTAATTTTTTTTTTCCTTAGCAGGAAGCTCGCTGCTAAAAATAAAGCAGGTGGGGTGAGGAGAGAGGGGTTATTTTTCTACTAACTACTAAAAATTTCAAATGTTGCACTGAATTGTTCACTAATTCCTTTGCAGTCAGCAGGTCACAGGTGCCCCCAGGTTTCCACGCTCTGCTCCCACTGCAGCTGACTCCTGCAAATAATTGTGGCCATCACCTCCCACAGATCCCAGACCAAGATTTTGGTCCTCAGTCCAAGATTTTATATCCTGGCTGCCCTTGGGTTGTTTTTCCCAAAGGTGATGGAAGCCCAGAATGATTCTGGAAGGGACCTTGAATCTCATCTCCTTCCAGCCATGACGTGTGACTCCATCTCACCTTCCCCAGCACAAAACTGGATTCCTCCCTGTTGCCTTTCCCATCCTTACCTGCTCCCAGGGGGCACAGAGCCCCCAGAATTCCAGCACCTCTCCTGTGCTCTCCAGCCAGTTCAGTCACAGCTCCCTGTGAGCAGATCTGCCCCAAAATTCGGGTTTCAAACCTAAAAGCAACAAAACACGGCCCCGTGTGAGTAAGCCCGTTCTCACCCCCACCCACGCTGCCCCAGCTGTTCCCTTTAGCATCAACACTTCACAGAAAACAGCCCGGCTTTCACCCACCCAGGCACCGAAAGCTGACAGAAACAGAGAGCCCGGGGCCAAAACCCCTCCTGAGGGACAGCTCTGCTGGGGAGGGAGGGACAGGGGAGGCTGGAGGGCGTGACACCGTGGGCAGCCTTCTCCTGCAGGGGTGGGGATGTTCAGGAAAGCCTGGGAAGCTCCAGGACTATCCTGGGAAGCTCCAGGGCCACGCTGGGGAGCTCCAGGACCACCCTGGGATGGTTCAGGGGCACCCTGGGGGGCTCCAGGATCAGCATGGGAAGCCCCAGGACACCTGGAAAGTTCCAGGGCCACCATTGGAAGCTTCAGGACCACCCTGGGAAGCTTCAGGAACATCCTGGGAAGCTGCAGGACCACCCTGGGAAGCTTCAGGAACATCCTGGGAAGCTTCAGGACCACCCTGGGAAGCTTCAGGAACATCCTGGGAAGCTGCAAGACCAGCATGGGAAGTTCCAGGACCACACTGGAAAATTCCAGGACTATCCTGGGAAGCTCCAGGACCATTCTGGAAGCTCCAGGACCACCCTGGAAAATTCCAGGGCCATTCTGGGAAGCTTCAGAACCACCCTGGGAAGCTTCAGGAACATCCTGGGAAGCTCCAGGACACCCTGAGAAGCTCCAGGACCACCCTGGAGACCTGGTGTCCAGTGCTGCCTTCAATCCCAGCGCCCAGCTGAGGGGAATGGAGAGGGGACTCAGCCGTGGATGCTGCTCTGCTCTTCCCTCCCCAAACACACACAGAGAACATTTCAAGCTCTTCCCAGCGGGGCTGAGGTTTGTGTCAGTGAGCACTGTAATTTCCAGAACAGGATCTCTGTAATGAAGGAACCTGACCCTCATCCCGCCCGGGGCAAGCTGGGGTTCACCGCCAGGATTTGCGTTCGTTCGTGTAGAAAATCTTTGTTGGTTTTTTCCAAAACGTGGAACCCGCGCAAGCCCTCGGGGGATGGAAACTGCTGCCCGTGCTTCACACCTCTGCCGTGTCTCACACCTCTGCCGGGCTGCTTCCCCTCCCGACAGCGGGCACCGAGCACGGGGCAGTGCCAGGGATGGGCTCAGGGCTGGGATGGGCTCAGGGCTGGGATGGGCTCCCTGCTGCCCTGCCAGGGATGGGCTCAGGGCTGGGATGGGCTCAGGGCTGGGATGGGCTCCCTGCCCTGCCAGGGATGGGCTCCCTGGTGCTGCCCCAGGGGCTCCTCCTGGCACGGGAGGCTGGAGGGGGCGGCTGGAGCTGCTCTGGCTGCTCCCACCTCGCAGCGTCTCTGTGGGGTTTGATTCCCTGCAGCCCCTCTCTGCTGAGGAACACAGGCACGGGCTGCTTTGGGTGGGAAGGGACCGTAAGGACACCCAGTGCCCCCCTGCCATGGCAGGGACACCTTCCACTGCCCCAGGCTGCTCCCAGCCCTGTCCAGCCTGGCCTTGGGCACTGCCAGGGATCCAGGGGCAGCCCCAGCTGCTCTGGGCACCTGTGCCAGGGCCTGCCACCCTCCCAGGGAAGGATTTCTGCCCAGTATCCCATCTAACCCTGCTCTTTGCCAGTTTAAAGCTGCTCCCCTGCAGCGGGGATGCTCCGAGGACCACAGCAGGACAGGAGGGTGAGGAAGGCACCTGGGGACCTCCCTCCTCCTCCTCTCCTGCAGCAGGACAGGGCACAGCCCCGGGGTGACAGCGGGGACAGGGCACAGCCCCTGCGGCCCGACAACGGGCAGGCAGCCTCTGTCTGTCTGTCTGTCTGTCCCCTGCCGGCACCCGCAGCCCCGTGTGCCACAGCATCATCCACAGCATCATCCACAGCACCCCACACCACCATCCACAGCTTCCTCAGCACCCCCCATCATCCTACATCAACCCACATCACCCCACAGCATCCCACGCTGTCCCAAAGCATCCCACAGCACCCCACATCATCCACAGCACGCCCCATCACCCTACAGCATCCCACATCACCATCAACAGCACCCCACACCATCCCACAGCACCCCATACCTTCCAAATCGCCCCACATCACCCCACAGCATCCCACGCTGTCCCAAAGCATCCCACAGCACCCCACAGCATCCCACACTGTCCCAAAGCATCCGACAGCACCCCACAGCATCCCACAGCACCCCACATCATCCACAGCACGCCCCATCACCCTACAGCATCCCACATCACCATCAACAGCACCCCACACCATCCCACAGCACCCCATACCTTCCAAATCGCCCCACATCACCCCACAGCATCCCACGCTGTCCCAAAGCATCCCACATTTCCCCACAGCATTCACAGCACCCCAGAGCACCCCAGAGCATCCCACACCACCATCCACAGCTTCCACAGCACTCCCCATCATCCTCCATCACCCCACACCGTGCCACATCGCCCCATATCCTCCCCAAGCACCCCACAGCATCCCACACTGTCCCAAAGCATCCGACAGCACCCCACAGCATCCCACATCACCATCCACAGCACCCCACACCATCCCACATAGCCCCATATCCTCCCCAAGCGCCCCACAGCATCCCACATCACCATCCACAGCACCCCACACCATCCCACATTGCCCCATAGCCTCCCCAGGCACCCCACAGCATCCCACGCTGTCCCAAAGCATCCCACATTTCCCCACAGCATTCACAGCACCCCCGAGCATCCCCCACCACCATCCACAGCTTGCACAGCACTCCCCATCATCCTCCATCACCCCACACCGCGCCACATCGCCCCATATCCTCCCCAAGCGCCCCACAGCATCCCACATCACCATCCACAGCACCCCACACCATCCCACAGCACCCCATACCTTCCAAATCACCCCACATCACCCCACAGCATCCCACACTGTCCCAAAGCATCCCACAGCACCCCACACCATCCCACATTGCCCCATATCCTCCCCAGGCACCCCACAGCATCCCACACTGTCCCAAAGCATCCCACAGCACCCCACATCATCCACATCATCCACAGTACCCCCCATCATCATCCTCCATCACCCCATACCCTCCCAAAGCACCCCCCATCACCCCCAGCCCCAGCCCAGGGGGACACGTGCTGGGGAGGGGAGTCCCTGTGCAGCTGGCCCCGGGACAGGGATGTTGTGTCCCCACAGAACAGCCAGGGGAGCTCAGCCTTTCTGGTGGAAAAAAGAGCAATTTTAGGACACAGGGAGAGCGGCTGGAGCACTGGGGGGGTTCTTCACAGCCACACAAGCAACAGGAGAGACGGGGTGACTCTTGAAGTGTCTTTAATCCAAAGGACTGAAGAGCAGACTGGGAAGATTAGTATAAGCCAACAGACAAAAATAATTAAAAAAATTAAAAAAAAAAAAAAAGAGGGGGGAAAAAAAAACAGACAAAAATAATTAAAAAAATTAAAAAAAAAAAAAAAGAGGGGGGAATAAAAACCAGTTTTCAAAACAAATTAAAATTCCATACAGTGTCTAAAAAGATCACCTAAAAACTAAACATTGCCTTAAAAAATTGTTTTTTCCCCATTCAAACACATTTAACGAAGTGAAACATCGTGACAAATAATAATAATCATCATCATCATCATCATCATCATCCATGGACTAAAGACTTCAGAGCAGCTGCAGGAGCCACGCTGGGGGCACAGCAGGGAGGGGACAGTGCTGCCAGCCTGGCTCAAGCTGTGCCACCTCCACCCCTGCCCTGGCACCCCCTGTGCCCAGGGACCCCCCCAGGGCAGCAGCACCTGGCTGGGGACGGGGTGAGGGGGGGGCACATCCCTGCAGAGCTGGGGGGACAGCACAGCCCCCCCCGAGGTCAGAGCTGCATTCCAGGCCACGCAGGGGCAGCCAGAGCAGCTGCAGGCCCACGGACAGACACACACCCCACACGGACAGACAGACGGCGCTGCCAGGCAGAGCCCCAGGGAGGGCTGGGGCGCTGCTTTTTTTGGCTCCTGTGCTCGATTTGGTGGCCACAGGGACCCCCCCACCCAGGGCAGCAGGACAGGGGGGAGGGCAGCTCTCCTTCCCTGGAGCCTGTCTCTAGCCAGCATCCACACAGGGTTCAGCTCTACAGTAGTTTTTAAAAAATATTTATATGTTATATACCCTAAAAAGGTCACCACAGGAGTTTCCATGTCTTTGGAAGGAAGGAGGAGGGAAAAGAGGAAAAAAAAATATATATATAAATCAAAACTGTTTCACAAAAGAAAAATAAAAATCCAATTATTGGTTGCGTTCACCTACAGGACAAAAAAATCCCTGGCTGCAGGTGTGGATCTGAGGGGGCATCTCACCACCTGCTCCAGAAAGGTCAGAAACACAGGTGAGTAGCTAAAAATAACTAGTCTGGTATAAATGTCTGAATTCCATGCGCTCGATAGAACAGTCTGTTTCTTTTTGTCTTTTTTTTTCCTTAAAAAATATATATATATATAGTTATTGCTTTCTGGAGGGCTGGCAGGGCCCTCAGTGGGGCAGCGTGGTGGGCTCGGGGGGGTTGGCTTTCTTCCTCCTCTTCATCAGCAGAGGGTTCGAGGAATCCTCGATTTTCTTGATCTTGATTTGTTCGTAGTCCACCCTCATGGTGGCCAGGGCACTGGTCATCTCCTCCTGTGGGCAGGGGGCACAGAGCCATCAGCAAAGCCCCCCCAGGGTGGAACAGGGGTCTCCTCGAGCCAGGTCTCAAAGCTCTTGGAGATTTATTTCACACCCAAGATAACCCAGCTACCTCAGAAGGCATAAAATCAGCAGGATGGCTTCTGTGGCGGTGTTGGAAACAGAAAAGTTTTAATAAAAGGCAAAATAACAAAACTCTTTACAGAGAAAAACCAATCCAGGTGCAAGAGGTTCTTGCTCCTGGTAAAACACCTCACAGAAGCAATTAGTTCCTTTGTTCTCTTATTTTTCTATTGCTTAGATGTGATTTTTTGGCTCCTGTCCAATTAGCTACCCATAAGTTTGAGGTGAAGACCCCCAGGTCCTAGGTGGTATCTTTTCACCTAACTGAGGAGAGAAACTGCTGGGCTCTTTTCCTTTTTGAGGAGACAAAGGACAGTTTTGTCACTCCCTCAAGAAGGGGCACATTCCTACCCCAGGGTCCCCAGAGCAGCTGGAATAAACTGCAGCAGGGCCTGAGTGTCCCACTGCCACATTTTCCAGCTCCCTCCCAAGCACAGCTCTGCCCCGGAGCCAGCACGCCCACACCAAACTGGAATCATGGAATTGTTCAGGCTGGAAAAGCTCTCCAAGGGGATTGAGGCCAAGCCCTGTGAGGGTGAGGAGGGGCTGGCATGGCATTCCCAGAGCAGCTGTGGCTGCCCCATCTCTGGCAGTGCCAAGGCCAGGCTGGTTTGGAGCAGCCTGGGGCACTGGAAGGTGTCCCTGCCCTGGCATTTGAGGTCCCTTCCAACCCAAACCATTCTGTGATTCCATGGTTAACCCAACACAGCCACTCCACACCACACCATGTCCCCAAGTGCCACATCCATGCAGCTTCTGAACACTCTTAGGGACAGCGAACGAGCCTGGTCTGCCACACCACAGGAGAGGGCATTCCCCAGATGACAGAGGGGTGCAGAGCTTGCAGACAGGGACAGAGAGAGGTTTTACCTTCACATCCTCCCACAGGTCCTTCTCCTCCTTCAGCACACGGCTGGTGTGCAGCGGGGTCTGGGGCACCTGCATGGATTGCTGCCAGGAGAGGGGAGGGGCGTGAGCTGGGAGCCACAGGCAGCCCACCCCATCCCATCCCATCCCATCCCATCCCATCCCATCCCATCCCATCCCATCCCATGGACCCCATCCTATCCCATGGAACCCATCCCATCCCATGGATCTTATCCCCATTATCCCATCTCATCCCATGATTCCCATGATTCCCATCCCCATGGATCCCATCCATCCCCCCCCATCCCATCCCACCCCATCCCATCCCGTGGATCCCATCCCATCCCATCGATCCCATCCTATCCCATGGATCCCATCCCATCCCATCCCATCCCATGGATCCCATGGATCCCATCCCACCCACCATGATCCAGGGGTGGTTCATGAACTCTGTTATTGTCATGCGCTGGGTCGGGTCTGTCTTCAGCAGGTTTCGGATCAGCTGCTTCACTGCAGGGGTTGGGGCAGGGTCAGGGGCCAGCAGCTCCTGGGGGACTCACCTGAGCTCCAGCCCCAGCCCCAAAACCCCTCCCGAGTGCCCCACACCTGACCCTGCACAAACCCTTCAGCAAAAGCCTCTCCAGCAGAGGTGGAGATGCTGAGAGGTGAGCCCTGACACAGCCAGGGCTTTGAGCTGCTCGCAGCCCTCCAAAGGAGACCTCAGCCTGGGCACAGCACCCGGGGACCACGTTTACCTTCCTCTGACACCTCGGACCACTCGGGGTTGGGAAACTCGTACTGGCCCATTCGGATCCGCTTCTTCATGCCAGGAGAGATGGCCAGCCCGTGGTTGGAGTAGAAGGGGGGGTACCCGCACAGCCTGCACCAGGAGGGGAAACAGAGTCGATGTGCCACCCCAAAAACCTCCCCGGGGGCACCAACAGGGCACAAGGCAGTGCCAGGAGCAGGAGGGAAGCCTCAGACTTACAGAATATACATGATGACACCGAGGGACCACATGTCACAGGACTTGTCGTACTTCTCTGGGCCCAGCACTTCTGGGGCTGGTAAAAACAGAAAGAAAATCCTAAATCTGTGTGTCAGCACCGGGTGAGAGGGCTCTGACAGACACCAAGAGCCACTGTGGGAAGCGCTGCTGGAGCAGCCCCCAGCTCCCTGCTGCAGCCTCCGGGCTGGATGCAGAGGTGATGGGGCTGCTCCAAACCCCCCAAACCCTGCAAACCCCCAAGCCCAGCCCCACAAGCACTCACCCACGTAGTAGGGCGTGTAGCAGGGCGTGGCCAGGGAGTTGTGCGTGGTGGTTTCCTTGGCAAAGCCAAAGTCGGTGAGTTTCAGCACGGCGTTGGGCCGCTTGGACGTGTACAGGAGGTTCTCTGGCTGGGAACACACAGGGGACAGGGAGTGAGCTCCATGCTCACAGGGAGGGGAGTAATGTGCTCTGACTCCATGATTTCAGGAGGCTGAACAAATGCTTTCTTATATAATTTTATATATATATATATATAAAATATATATATATATATAATAGAGTTTCAGCACGGCGTTGGGCCGCTTGGACGTGTACAGGAGGTTCTCTGGCTGGGAACACACAGGGGACAGGGAGTGAGCTCCATGCTCACAGGGAGGGGAGTAATGTGCTCTGACTCCATGATTTCGGGAGGCTGAACAAATGCTTTCTTATATAATTTTATATATATATATATATATAAAATATATATATATATATAAAATATATATTATATATTATATAATATACATAATAAATATATATTATATAATCATATAATATATATTTTATATATATTCTATATTTATATATAATATTTTGTATCATATTTTATATATTAGTATATTATATTTATTATACAATTATATAATGCTTTATACGCATTATAACTATATAATGCTTTATTATTACACTAATACTATCTATTAAAACTATACTAAAGAGATACTGTATGTGAAAAATGCGTATTTTATGATTGGCTTTTCGCAAATGTTAAAATGAATATTTTATGTGTTACGTTAGGAAGTTATGCTGTGTTAATTTTCTTAAGTAGTGTGGCAAATATAGTTTTAGGTTATGACAATGTTAAAACAGAAACTATGCTATGTAAGATCCTTTTTTTTAAGAGAGGACTCGCACTGAGATAACAGCCACAGGACACCTAAATCTTTCAGAAGAAAAGAATTTATTGCTCTCTTATCAGAAGAAACTAACTTCTTCCCACCTCCCTCAGCCCTGAAGATGCCGTCAGGATTCAGAGGAAGAAGCTGACACTGACCAGACAGAATCCCTTGTTTGAATGGAATTTATGCATCATGTATGAGGTGTATGAATATGCAACAGGCTGTTGCTTTTAAGGGTTAATCCTCTGTTAACGGGTTCCTTTTTTGGGCTTATTTTGCCCAGAAAGAGGTACCTGGACTGGCTGTAACTCTTGTTTTTCATTGTCTTGTATTGTCCTAAATCCTAATTGTCCAAATTTTTATTACTCTAATTATAGTATTATTTTTATAACCATTTAATTACTATTAAGGTTTTAAAATTCTAAAAAGAAGTGAGTGGCGTTTTTCACACTATACTACAAAGATACTACACTAAAAGGATACCACACTAAAGAGATGCTACAGAAAAACCCGTGACTGTAGAGATGCTACAGAAAAACCCGTGACTGTCTCCAGCCAGCCACCACACAGCTTTTTTCTAATCAGCCAACCAGTCTCAACAACCATCTTCTCCAGTAAACAATCTCCATAACCCATTCCTCATGTGCCCAACAACAGGCGCAGCAAGCAGAGGTAAGAATTGTGTTCCTCTGAGCTTCCCACTGCCCTCCCCAGCAAAAACCCTGGGAGAGGGAACGGTGTCTCTGTGTGTTGAATGTGAATGCCACGTGGAGCAGCAGGGCCGGGCCAGCCTGGCCCTGGCAGTGCCAGGGGGCTCAGGGTGGTACCTTCACGTCCCGGTGCGCGATGTTGATCGAGTGCAGGTACTGGATGGCTTCCCCAATGCTCTTCATGATCTCCGAAGCCTCTGCAGCAGCAAAGAAACCATCAGAAGCCAGTTTAAAAGGGCACTGCTCCCTGGGGAACTCTACAAACCAGGGGCCAAAGAAGCTGGCTGAGGTCAAAGGGGCTTGCTCTGCTTGAAGTTCCCCTTTCCGTGGAGTCTCTGCCGCTCCCCATCCCTGGGTAAGGAGCCTGCAGCTCCCAGAATGTCCAGGGGAAGGGATGGGGCAGTCCAGCCCCTGGCCCTAATAGCCAGGAGGGGCTTGCACAGTTTAGGACACCAAGCAGCAAGGAAGCCAGCTGGGAAAGGTTTGCCCTTGGGATGGGAAGTCAAGGGGACAACGGGGTCCGAGTTTGGGTTATGTGGTTGTTTTTCCTGGCCAGAGGAGTAGAGGGAATGAGATTAATGAGATCTGTAAGAACCACAGCCCATGGACTTAATTTTTTGAGGGAGGTGGGTGTTTCTGACAGGAGTGGGATGGACAGAGTGTGGGAGCAGCTGAGAAAATACCCCCTAAGCCCCTTCTCAAGTAAACATGAAAAGCAGGGCCCCTTGCACCCACATCCTCCTTCCCTGAGTGCAGAACTCTGCTGGGGATTCAGAAGGGTCCCTGAGGGGATGGAGGGGACTGAGAGGCCAGCAGGAGGTGGGCTCCATACCCCGTTCTGTGAAGGCCTGGTCTCCCCTGTCCTGAATGCGGCTGAAGAGCTCCCCGCCATCCAAGCTGGAAGGGAAGAGCTGCTGTTACACACCTCACCCCGCCCCAAGCTGCACCAAACCCTCTGCTGCAGAGCAGGGAACAATCCCCTTCGCCATCCAAGCCTTGGGTTGGTGCTTCTGGGGCGTTTCAGAGCCTCCTCCTTCCCGCAAGGAGCGGAGCTCTGAGCAGGCGTGGCCACCCCAGCAGCCCACAGAAACACATTTACAGTAAAGGCAGCAAGTGTGGCTTGAAGTGGGTGAGAGCACTCCCAGCACACGTGGCCTCCTTTTGCTCACAAGCCAACTGCCTCAGCAGCACCATGACCCAGCACAAAGTGCTGAGCAAAGCTCGGGGCACGGTGAGATAGCAGCAGTGTCACAGCAGGCTCCCCAGGCTGGGACACAGAGGCTGGACCCCACTGCAGCACGGCCAGGTCCTGTGGGAGGTGTTCAAGAACTCTGGTGGGGTTCCCTCCCCAGGTACCCTCAGGGAAAAAGCAGCTCCCACAGAAATCAGTATGGGAGAATTCTCCATGAGAGCAGGGATAATGGCACTTCCTGCCCCTGCCTTATCTGCCCGAAGCAGGAACAGTTTGGCTTTCCCAGAGCTGATAGCATCTCCCTGACATTTACTGACATCTGCAGCAGCAATAGCCTGCAGCCCTGGGGACCCTCTGCTGCACAGAGCCTGGGAGGAGGGATCCAGGGCAGTCAGAATGGATCCACAGCCTGTCAGGAGGGATCCAGGGCAGTCAGAATGGATCCAGAGCCTGTCAGGAGGGATCCAGAGCCTGGGAGGAGGGACCCAGAGCCTGTCAGGATGGGATCCAGAGCCCATCAGGAGGGATCCAGAGCCTGTCAGGAGGGATCCAGGGCAGTCAGAATGGATCCAGAGCCTGTCAGGAGGGATCCAGAGCATGAGAGGACAGATCCAGAGCCTGTCAGGAGGGATCCAGAGCCTGGGAGGATGGAAGCCAAATCCTGCCTTGCCATGGGTGTTACCCCAGAGCATCCCTCGGTCACACAGACAGTCCTGGGGACTCTCCTCCTACCCCTCAGCCATTCTTTCTTTCTTTCCCCACTGCCCCCTCTTGCCCATCCCTGGCTGCCCAGAGTGCCAGGGCTGTTCTCAGGTGCCCGTTTCCCCACAGGAGCTGCTCTGGGGGCTGCTGTGCCACGTGCCCTGGCACTGCTCCTGCACCCGCTGCCCCCCCGGGCGATCTACCAGCTTGCCAGAGGAGAGGTTTTGGCAAGGAAGCTGCATCAAATCACAGCTGCGGTTGGGATGTGGTTTCAATACTTTCCCCTTCATCCCTCCTCCTCGTCCCCAGGTTAATACCAAGCTCCTACCCGAAGCAGAGCTGCAGGCGGTGCCAGGGCAGCACCAGCAGTGCCAGGGCAGCACCAGCAGTGCCAGCTCGGTCACTGCCCCACCGCAGCCTGCCAGGAACCTGCTGCCTAGCCCAGCTTTTGCTGGCCAGAGGCAGTTTGGTTATGACCCACCTGTGAGAACCACAGGCCCCGAGCTGAGCGTTTTCAGGATGACTCAGAGCCAGCAGCCCTCGCTGTCCCCGTCCCCCCAACACCATCCCCACAGCTGCATCCCCCTGGCATCCCCCGGGCTGGAAGGTGCCCACCCCGCTTCTGGCAGCCCCCCAGCAGCCTGCAGTGCTCCTGGGCCGGGCGCTCACCACTCCATGACGATGAGCAGACACTTCCTCCCCTGGTAGAGGTTCTCGTAGACGTCCATGATGCGCACGATGTGCGCGCACTGCGACGCTCGCCAGTGCAGCTCCACTTCCCTGCGGGCCTTGGGGCAGTCCTGCAGCATCTGCGGGAGAAGGGACACCCTGTCAGCCCCGAGACACCCCCGGGCAGCAGGGTCATGACCCCCGGCTGGCACCGTGGCCACCAGAGAGGACGCGGGGGCGAGGGCAGGGCGCTCCTGCGGGCGCAGAAGCGCTCTGGCAATGCCTCCATCCCCATCTAGTGGGAACTCTGAGAAGACGTTTGCCCTCAGCTTGCCCTTCCTCCCGAGGTTCATAAAAGCTTATTCGGGCTGCCTGCCACCTCCCAGTGCACCACCAGCAAGATCTACTGCACTAATGAGCCACTGTGCACCCTGATACCTGCAGCACTGCACCCCGGGTGCCACCGAGCATCCTCACCCTCACCTTTGCTTTGCTGTCCCCATCATCTCCCAAACTTCAGCCTGCTGCTCCAGACAACAAAAACTCCCTTACCACAAATTCAGAGCCCAGTAGCACCCGTGTCTGGGGAGGGAACAAAGCAAGCATCCAGATGTTCCCTAAATTACAGCTCTTTAATGAGCCCCCTGCCCTTCCCAAAGACAGCTCAGAGTTCCCAGGTGCAGGAAGGATTTGTTTGTCTGCCACAGACTATTAGTTATGATGTTTGTCAGGATAAACAGCCAGCCTTAATTATTGTGTTCCTAAATATAGAACAACAAGCGTGTCTATCTTGAGCACAGTTCATTTTCCTTCCTGTCTCCAGCAGCCTTTGGGGCCGGGCTCAGCCTCTGGAGCAGCTCTGCCCCTTGGAGCAGAGCGAGCAGGGGGATGTGGAAGCACACCCCCACCCTGCAGGAAACAGCAGGTTTGGTCATTTCACCAAGATTTAGACAGAAAAGTCCTTCTGACCCCTCTGAACTCCCCCAGAAGAGCAGAGGAGCATCAGCCCTGGGATGCTTTGCAGGACCCAGGGGGGTGCTCAGCACAGTGGGGTGTGGTAATTTCTGAGACCCCCGTCAAAGGGAGGAAATGATGAATCTGACTCCATGTTCTTAAAAGGCTAATTTATTATTTTATGATCTATATTGTATTAAAGAATGCTATACTAAAATTATACTAAAAATAATATAGATATAATGAAGAATATCTATAATATCTATATCTATAGAATATCTAGAATAAGAATATCTATACTAAAGAACAGAGAAAGGATACAGACAGAAGGCTAGAGGATACTAAATAAAAACCCGTGACTCCTTCTTCAGAGAATGCGACACAGCTGGCTGGAATTGGCCAACAAATAAAAACAATTCACATGCAACCAATGAAACAAGCACCTGTTGGATAAACAATCTCCAAACCACATCCCAAAGCAGCAAAACACAGGAGAAGCAAATGAGATAATATTGTTTTCCTTTTTCTCTGAGGTTTCTCAGCTTCCCAGGAGAGAAATCCTGGGCAAGAGATTTTTCCAGAAAATATGACGGTGACAGTGGGGATCTCACAGAAACAATAATTAACTCCCAAAATCCACACAGAGCCCGTTTCCAGATGAAACACTCCCTGATGGTGCTGCCCTGGCAGAGTAACCCTACCCAGAGCAGCAGCTCTTTGCCACGGGGAAGGGCACAGCCAGGCTGTGCCCTTCAGCCACCCACCCAAAACACCATCCCCAGCTCTGGTCACCCCTCTCCCACCTCCCCAGGCAGAGGAAACCTGTGGGAACCTGTGGCACGCTGCTGGCACCCAACCACCAGAAGCTCTGCAAGGAGCAAAGTGGCCAAAGCCAACCTTTGCACAACCTGACATGGCTCACCCCAGCAGCCTCAGGGCAAAGGAAGACAGGGCAGGAGGCTGGACGCCCTCTCCTCGTTCCTCTATTGCTTAATTACCCTAAAAACTGCATCCTGCAGGAGCCAAAACCATAAGCAAGGGTAACATCAGCCCCCAAGGAGCCGTGCAGAGGGCACTGCAGAAAAGCCTGGCTATTTGCAGCCCCATTCTGAAGAGCCTGGCGTGGGGAGCCAGGAAGCTGAGGAGAAAAGAGAAAAACAAAACAATTTGTAATTATGCACCGGGAAAATGGACCAGCAGGAAGCAGCTAGTTAACATCATTCTGCACAAAGACAAACAGCAGAGGTACAGCAAAATACATCCCATTTTTAGAGGTCACTCTGAGTGCTTTTATAGGAGATTAATTGGATTTCTAATGAAGTAGGAGGCAGCAGCCTCCATTACCTGCACCAGCACAGCCCTGATGTTTGTTTTTGTACCCAGGCAAGCTCTGGGAGCAAAGAGCTGCCCCGGGGTTCTCAGAACACCCAGCTGTGATCCAGCTGCTCCCTCCATCCCCTGCTGGCTTTGCAAGGACAGGTGATGGAGAGGCTTCAGTAGGAGCAAATTAGGCCTTGTTAAGGCAATAATTTGGTTAATTTAGGAAGTATTCCTGGTAGCAGCAGTGTGAGGGGGAGCTGAAGGCCAGATGCACACCCCACTGCTGCTGCCAGAAGGACATGGAAAGTATAATTGACTCTTATGACCTAACACTGTCAGGTTGTAAGAATATTTCCTCTATGATTTTAATGAACTCTCACTATATTTTATGATATTAAGAAAGCTGATAAGCCCAGAAACACTTATAGTGTATTGTAATCAGGAAATAGCTGGCTTCTGATTGTGATGGTGTGAATTGTAACACGTGTATTGTCTCACCCTTCTCATGAGACTGAAAATGGAATAAAAGCTTTTAAAACACCTCTCAGTGCCCCATCTCTGGCTCAGAAAAGATCATAATCCAACAGACAAGCCATGGCAGAGGCAGCCCACAGCCCCAGCAGCACCCCAAAGCTCCTGCCCTCAGCACAGGCTCCCTGTGCCCTGGGGTGCCAGGAATGTGCCATGGCACAGCAGTGGGGCAAGAGCAGCAGTGCCATCAGCCTGTCCCCTTCAGTGGGAGCCAGCAGCTCCAGAGCTGCCAGCCTTCCCTCCCACTGCCCAGCCAGCAGTGGAAGCTGGGGTGGGTGATGTCCTGTCCACATCCGAGGTGTCTGGGGTGTGACAACACTGCCCACGCCCCAGTCCAGCTCTGGTGCCCAGGGCAGCCCGTGGCTGAGGCAGGATTTGTGCTTCTTGGCTCCCAACAGGGAGGCTGGGATGGGAAAATCACCTCGTGTTTCCCCCGAGGTGCAGCAAGGATGAATGCCCCCATCCCACCCCAGCTGATTTTTCAATCCAGTAATCTGGAGCACAGCCAGGGTTAACCCTTCCATGGCCAAGCTGCTGACTGCAGACAGCTGCTCAGCTTCTCCAGCTCTCACCTCCTGTTCCCCTTCCAAAGAAGGGCTCTTTGGAGATCCAAGTGTTCATTATTTCAGAGGGAAAAAGCTGTCCTTCCTGCCGGAGAGGAGGGCTCCTGCCGGAGGGCAGTAACCGGATCCCGCGTTACACAAGTGTCCTGGCAGGGCACAAGGGCAGCGCTGGGGAGAAGCTCTGCCAGCACCTCCGAGCAAACCCGGCCAGCGGCCAGGCAGGAGGAGCTGCATCCCTCTGCTGGGTGCTCCAGGTGCTCAGCATCTCCAGACACCAGCTCCTCATCACAGAGCACCCCAGGGTCCCTTCAGCATGGCAGGGGACAGGGCACTGCCTGAGCTGTGCCAGCCCAGGGCTCTGCCCCATCCCATCCCTGCTTCCCGTGGGCACCTCCCTGCAGGAAAGGAGGGGGAGCAGGGAAAGAGCCACTCCACCCTGCTGGCGATTCGGGAGGAAATTCAGCTTTCAGCCGCATTCCAGCTCCCCTCCCAGCAGCCTGACACCTCTGAGATTTGGGCAGACAGCGTTTGCTGCCATCCTGAGCCTTGGCTCAGCCCAGCTCCCCCAGGAGCCTTTCCATGCTGCGAGAGAAATTAGTTCTGTGCTCCTCTAAACGCCCTCATTAGCTTCATTAGAGCTCCCACACTGCTGCCATCAGAGCATGGCACAGCCCAGCCTGATGTGCTCAGGACCCCGAGGGCAGCAAAGGCTCCTCACGAGCTCCAGCAGCACCTCCGGGCTCTTCCCCACCTTGGAAACACAAACCCTGGAAGCAGCTCCTGAAAACAGAACAGCTCAGCGGGGCTTCTGCAGGGGAACAGCACCCCCTGAGCAAACCCAAACCCAGGCCCCAGCCTGGTCCTGCAGCATCAAAAATCAGCCTCAGCTCCAAGGAAGAGCTCAGCACCACATGGGGCACAATGTCACCCCCATCACCTCAGGACAGGCACAGCACAGGTGGGTGAGGAAGGGAAGGAAGGGAGGAAGGAAGGGAAGGAAGGGAGGAAGGGAGGGAGGGAGGGAGGGAGGGAGGAAGGAAGGAAGGAAGGAAGGAAGGAAGGAAGGAAGGAAGGAAGGAAGGAAGGAAGGCAGGAAGGCTCTGGAGCAAAGCAGGGGCTGGAGCTGCCCACGCTCACGTTCCTCTCCCGGCGTGTCCTCAGGCACCACTGATTCAGTCCCGCCGCCTCCTCCTGGGATGATGTTCCATGAGTCATGACAGGTTGGAAAAGGAAGCTCCCTCCTCCCCTGGCACGGCAGGAGGTCGCTGAGGACACTGTCCCACTGTCCCTCCTGTCCCACTGTCCCTCCTCACTGTGGGTGCCACCCCAGCCCCAAACGCTGCTGCCCCTCGGCGAGCCAAGCACACTCAGAGGGGCAAGGCATCCCTGCAAGAGGGAAAACTCACCTCCCACGGGCAATTCCCATGGAAAGTGAGGGTCAGGCTCACACTGGGGTGTTGAGCTGTCCATTTTCCAGGGCTGCCCCACGCTCACCCCGGGCTCTCCAGCTGCTCTTGCAGGCAGGGTGGTTTTATTTCCATGCCAATTTTGATCCCACCCTATTCTCCTCAGTCCCCAGCAGAACAGAACAGGCCTTGCAGCACCCACCCCTCCAACAGGGTGTTGTACCCAGGCCCCAACCACCCCAGCAGCCCCTCTCAGAACCTGTCTGCACCACAGGGGTTAAAAGAAACTCTTCTTGAGTTGCAGTAAGAATAAACCTACAGCGAAGAGAGGCAGGCTGTCATCCCCCAAATTATCAGCAGGGAAGCAAAGCAGAGCTTCCCCCTGCCTGGAACACACACGCAGGCTTTGGATTCCCCTGACCCGGCTAGCACAGGGCAAGGAGCATTTTTTCCTAATAAAGCAAAAGGGTTTCTCTTCAAAGGATTTTCCTCTTCTAATCTTCCCCTGCAAACTCGCTGCCAACTGGCGTCAGCTGCTTTACACATTTGTAGGGCCAGTGCTGGAAGCTCTGCACAGGCTGTTCCCAGCTCTCCCTGCACTGAGCTGAGCCTGTAAATGCCAGAATATTTGGGGAGCCCACAGGTAATGAGCCCAAAGCCACCCCAGACCCGGCTGGGAGGGAGAGGGCAGCAGAAGGACGTGGAAGCAGCAAAGCTTGGTTCCGCTTTTGCTGTTTATGAGCTACAAAAGAGAAATAAAATCACGAGTCCCAGAGCCCCTGAGAGGAATTGTGTTACCAAACAGAGGGAAATTCATGGTTGAACCACAAGGCAGTAACAATTAAAGGTGCAGCTCAGGAAGCCTCCCCCACATCATCGTGGCTCTTACATAAATCTTTACATTAACCCCATCCCCGCTGCTTCCACCCACCACAACCTGCCCCGCTGCCCTGGTGACGGGACTTTCCCAAGCTGGGCTTCATTTCTGCTCTGCCCACGCCCAAAGAGCCACACAAAGAGTCTGAAGCCCCAGCAGAAGAGGTGAAAGCCTCATCCTCACGTTTGTTTTGCCCGGGGAAAGGCAGCAGCAGAGGTGACGTGTCCCCAGGAGGAGCAGTGTGGGTCCAGCAGCATCCTGCCCGCGGCGTGCCCCGTCCTGCCAGCCCAGGAGGGCTCTGGGAGGGTGCCTGCTCCTGCCTTCAGCCAAGGTGGTTTGCCAGCTGACAGCAGCAGGCATCAGCCACCCACCTTGCAGAGGGATGGGGCAGCGCCACCAGAGCCGGCTGGATGCTGAGGCTCCGACCCACACAATCAGCTCCATCCTCCACCTCGCGGGGAATGGAAAGGATGGAGAAAGGATCCCAGCGAGAGAAGATTGTTTAGATCAGAAAGAGCGAGACAGGAGAGGCAAGCGAGGCTGAGCAGAGGCGAGCTGACACACACACAGACAGACATACACACACAGACAGACAGACACAGAGACACACGCACACAGACATACACAGACAGACACACACACACACAGAGACACACACAGACACACAGACACACACACACAGACAGACACACACACACACAGAGACACACAGAGACACAGACACACACAGACACACACACAGAGACACACAGAGACACAGACACACACACAGACAGAGCTGGAGCTGCTCAGCCGCATTCTCCCAGCCTGAATGATCGCAGCGCTGCGAGGAACACCCGGAGCTGGGCAGAGCCTCCCTGTGCACAGCCCAGCCGAGCAGCCAGCCAGGCGTGAAGGGGCTGCGAGAGCCAGGGGACAGCTACAAACCCTGCCAGGAGCAGCACGGAGGGAGGCACATGTGGCAGAGGGGCAGAGGGGCAGATGTGGCAGAGGGGGCAGATGTGGCAGACGGGGCAGATGTGGAGGGGGGCAGATGTGGAGGGAGGCAGATGTAGCAGAGGGAGGCAGATGTGACAGCAGGGGCAGATGTGACAGAGGGAGGCAGATGTGGCAGTGGGGGCAGTGTCACAGCAGGGGCAGATGTGGCAGAGGGAGGCAGATGTGGCAGCGGGGGCAGTGTCACAGCAGGGGCAGATGTGGCAGCAGGGAGGCAGATGTGGCAGCAGATGTGGGGCAGATGTGGCAGAGGGAAGCAGATGTGGCAGCGCTCTCGCCACTCCTGCGGGCGGTGTCGCAAGGGGCAGAGATGGAGGCTGGCTGAGGAAGAGGCAGCTGTCACACGGCGCTTTCACAAGGCGCCTCGCTCGCCCGCCAGCGTTGCACAAGCCCCGGGTCCCCTCCTGTGCTCCCCTGCTCGTGGGGTCCCTGCCCGGTGGGCGATGCTCGGGACCCCCCGCCCCGCAGCCCCCCTGCCCGGGGCATCTGCTGAGCATTTCTCTCCCCCTGCGACAGATGCAGCAGCCATTGAGCCTTTTCAGGCGGCAACAAAAGCCTCTCGAGGCACACAAAGGCGAGGAGCAGAAGAGAGGCCTGGGTTTAAATAAGAGCCACCTGCCAGGGGCCCGTGCCCCCCGTGCGGCCAGCCCCATTTCCCAGCAGCAGAAATGTTCTTGGCACGTCCTGGAGATGAAACGTCCAAGTGGGGATCCAGGAGCAGCACGCTGGATGCTTGAGGGAAGGGTCCCAGCGTGGTGGAGGCGTTGGGGATGAGGCTGGAGGGAGGAGATGGAGGTGGGTGGGAAGGGGCTGTAAAACTCACAGGGAAAAGTCAGAGCAGGTAAATGGCAGCAAGGCAGCAGCACGAAGCATCCCCGCTGACTCACACCCAGCAACAGGCTGGGGCTGGTGTTTAAAGGAGACAAATAAAGGGTGCCGGCTTCATTTATCTGAGAAAAACAAAATTAGGGGCCTATTCAGCCCCGTGTTTTTGTTTTGGGAGCCTCCTCTTCCTTCCAGCCCTCAGCAGCAGCCAGTGCTGGGTTTGGCTGACTCACCCCAGGCTCATCTCTCCAGGAGTGAGGAGCAGGAGCAGCCCAGGCACGAGCCATGGTCATGAGGTCCCATGTCCTGCTGTGCTGGAGTGACAGAGCCACCACCTTGCCAGGACCTCCCCGTGAACCCCACAGGGACAAACGGGGTCACAACGGCCAAAATGCTCCAACCCAGCCCATCCCATCCCTGTCTAAAGACATCCAAATGTCACTGCCCACCAGGAGCCACCACAGCACTGGGCTTGAGCAGGGAAGGGACCCGTTGCCTTGGGGCCAGAAGAAGCCACAGCCCAGCTCTGAACGGAGCCATTCAGGGCAGGGATGCTCAGACGCTCTCTGCAAACCAAACCCCTGATCCCACACAGCTCTTCTGCCTCTGCCAGGGCCTTCCATCCACACAACACCAAGTGAAAGGGAAATGAGGAGCCATGGGAAGGGCAGAGGTCTTCCCAGCCACACACAGCATCTTCATCTTTCCCCCTCTCTGAGGAGCTGAGGGCTGGGGTCAGCTCCTCCTCCCCACCCCTCTCCTTGCCAGATTTGCTATCGAGCTGACAGCACCACGAACGGAAAAGCACACATGTGCTTTTATGATAGGAAGTGGTTGTTATTTGCAGGTGTGATTAATACCCAAGTAAACACTGATGTAAACCATTAACTCAGGGCTGACCTATGGTCTCTGTGCTTCCCTCCCACAGGCAGAGCTTGAAAAAACCCCTCATCAGCAGCACTGCATGGTGCTGCTCCAGCAGCCCTGGACCCACAGCCAGGGACTTCCCCTCACATCAGAGCATCTCTGTGGTCCTGGCTCCACCAGCCTGCCACCAACCTGGGGACAACCCTGCCTGACCTTCCCGCTACCTCTGATCCCAGGGACAGCCCTGGATCCCCCACACCTACATCCCAGAACTGCTTTTATTTCTGGACGTGCACACCCATTCCCTGAACGCTCCAGCTGGAAGTGATTTTGGGGAGAGGCCCAGACCCACGCCTGCAAGCAGAGCAGCTCTGAGGCCCTGCCAGAAGAAGCCTCACAACACTCGCTGCTTCCCAGCAGCTCCTGGGCTTGAGCTCTGCCCAAAAATGAGATTTCTGAGGGTTCAGGCCATGGGCAGGACAGAGGAGAGGCTGCCACCCACCCCCCAGCACAGGGATGCTGTCTGTGGCCTTTCAACACAGATCTTCCTGCAGCATAAATAAACACATGTATGTTTAAAGAAAGACAAAAAACAAAAAAAACAACTGAAACACAAAGCTGCATCAAGGCCAGCCCTTCCTGAAGTGCCACTCACCCCTGGCACTGGGAGCAGGGTGGCCTTGGGATGTGTTTCCTCCACCAGTGCCAAGCCTGAGGAGGGTTTCATTTACGCAGCCCCGGTGACGACAGCCCCGTTTTGCATCACCCTATCTTCCTCAGCTGTTTGTTTAACACAGTTTCACCCCTGCCATGGCTTTGTCAACACCAGGGCACAGCAAACACCTGGCTGAGATAAGCCCAGTTGGTGCAGCCCAGCCCTGCAGGGATGCAGAGCAGAGCATCCCCCGGTGCAGGGACCCACCTGGGCAGCACCCAGCAGTGCCAGGGGCTGGGCTCACACAGAGCCCTCAGCAGGCACCGTGCCACACCAGCCTGGAGGCTGCCAGACTGCTGGGAGCAGGAAAAGGCTGGGCCAGGAGCAGCTCAGGGGTTTCATAACAGGGCTTTGCGTGCGCAGGTGCTCAGAGAGGCAGCCCTCCTCTTCCTCCTCCTCCTCCTCCTGCTCCCCTCACATGGCACAGCAGCCACAAACCTCTGTCACCACCAGCCCCCATGCCCAGGGCAGGGAGAGGGGCAGTGAAGGAGAGGGGATGGCAGTGAAGGGGCAGAGGGACAAGAGGGGACTGAACCCCGCTGGGTGATCCAGAGCTGGTCAGGGGCACACATCCCCCCCAGCCTCTCCTCTGCCATCTCCCCAAAGCTCTCAGTGCAGTCTCCAGGCTGTCCCTGCCCCACAGGCCTCCCTCCTCATCCTCCTCCATCACAGGGAGTTTGTACAGCCCCAGCAGCCAGCAGGGCTGCTGGAAACCCCCGTCTGCCAGGAACCCACGTGGGTGAAGAGCCAAGCAACACCCCAGACTCGAGACCCAGCACTACCCAAGGCTGTGCACTTCCACTTTACCTACAGCAGGCTGGATTTTAGGGGAAATCCTGGGCTCTGAAGCAACGCAGTGAAAACCTGAGAGCCTCCTGCCAACCCAGGAGCCAAGCAGGGCTCTCCTCCTCCAGCAGCTCCCCGAGGTTCCTTCAGCCAGCAGGAAAACACAGTTGTGTTTCTATTTTAAAAAAAGCCCTTCTCTGCATCCTGCTGGCACCGCATTAAAGCTCTCGGGACGTGGTGGCTATTCTGAGCTCCCTGCAGGCTCCTGGCAGCCCCAGGAGCCTCCACAGCACCTGTTGGCAGCAGCAGCCGTGTGGCCCCAGAGCTGGGGAGGTTTGGTGCAGCTGGGACACAGCCTGGACCAGCAGGGTCCCAGTCAGCACCATCACCTCGAAACACCTCGGCCAACAAGTGTGCAAAACTCACCACAAAGTGCCTGGGGGCACAAACCTCTAAATAACCAGGGGGGAATTTCCCCCCTGTTGGTGTTACCGAGGCTGGGCTCAAGGCAGAGCAAGGAGTCACTGAATCATGAAGAGGTTTGGGTTAAAAGGAACCCTAAAGAACATCTCATTCCAACTCCTGCCATGGGCAGGGACACCTTCCACCAGACCAGGCTGCTCAGAGCCCCATCAAACCTGATCCACTTTTGTACTCTTACTTTTTCAATATACAGCAAAAACACGTGTGGAGAGCTCACAGGAAAGAGTCACTGATCTTCCCACGGATGCTCAGTACCCCACTGCTTGACAGTGTTTACCAGCAGGCCACTTGATTTCCCACCAAATCCCACGGGCAGCAAGTGGTCTGGACTCATTTTGCCTGCTAGATTAAAACGGAGATGGGATAAAGGGATAACTGCACGGATATTTAAACAAACCAACAGAAAAACCTCCTCCTGCAGCTACTGCTGCTCCCTTGGCAAACAGCCTGCTCTCCTTGGGCATTCCCATAGCCAGCTTTTAAAAGGAACCCCTGCTCTCAGCCAGCCTCACACAGTCCCTCACCCCAGGGCAGCGTTACCCGGGGTGGGTGAGCAGGGGGCAGCTGCTCCCTCGGGGTCAGCCGGGGGCTCCCGGGCCCTGCTTTGCATGAATTTAAGCTTTTTTCAATCCCACTTATTCACGAGAAGGGCTCAGGGCTGGGGGAAGCCAAAGAGCAGACAGGGCAGCCTTTGTGTGGCCCTGGTGGGCTCACAGCCCCCGCGCCCCCCACGCCAGCCCTGCAGCAGAGCCCGGGCACTGCGGGAGCAGCGGGGCTGGCACAGGGCTGGCACGGCCCCACAGAGCCTGCAGCAGCACCTCAGGCAGCACAGCCTCCTTTCCTGACAGAAATGGAGCCTTGAAAAGCCCCTCACTGCACTGCTCCCACCTCCCACACAGGGCAAGGCTTAAAAAAACCCAACCAAGCCTGGATGTGGCACTGGGTGCCAGGGTGCAGCTGGGGTGTTGGGGCTGGGTTGGATTCAATGATCTCGAAGGTCTCTTCCAACCTGGTCATTCTGTAAATTCTTTTTCCAGGGCTGCGTTTCAGGTGGGTACAAGATCCAGACGTGATGGTCAGCAGCTCAGCCACTAAAACCCTCCAAGCATCAGCACCACGGCCCAGGCTGCAGTGACATGTGCCTGGTTGTTTCAGGGCAATCTTTGAGGAGAAGGAAACATGAAAGGTTAAACCAGAGGTGCCTGACCTGCTAAGAACACACTGCCCTTACTGTCAGAGCCTGGCAAAACTGAGCTAAAGGGATGCCCTGAGCTTCCTAAACCCTCTCCTTGCCCTCATTAGCTGGACCCACAGGGCCATGCCTGAGCTGCAGCTCCTCCAGGCGAGGCCCAGAAGTGGGAATGTCACCCCAAAGCACTGCACTGAGCACTCAATCACCTCCCACAGCCACCCCAGGCTGTGGTAGCAGAGGCAGAACCTCAGAGCTGCTCCACAGCTCCCAGGAAAAAGCAGCTCTGGCTCCCACCCAGCCCGAGCTCCTGCTCAGTGGCACCCAACCCATTTTAACCCATTCAGAACCTCCTCATCATCTTCCTCACCCAGCTTTCATCAGCCCAGCATCACAGGGCTGGCTGTCTCCTCCAGCAGCAAGCAGCTGGGGAATGGGACCACCAGGACACTTCCAAAAAACTCCCAGGGACCTGGAGCTGAATCCCACCAGCCAGGGAACATCTCATGTTCTGGCAGAGCTGTTCTTTGCAGCAACTCTTCCTCACCACAGGAGACTGGGAGTCTGAGCTCCGAGGTGGAAGCAGCAGGGTGGGAGGGGATGGAGAGGAGATGTCAGTGTGCTGCTCCACCACAGCAGGGTCATTCCTCCTGGGAAACACTGAGGACAAAAGCAAAAGGCTTCCCAAGCCTCTTCCAAGCTCCTGGGCTAGCAAGGGGCAGATGTTCTCTCCAGGAGCCTGGGAAGACACCCAGCAAGGGCTGCAGCACCTCCAGGCTCCCCAAAACAGCCCTGTCCCCGTGCCAGCACTGCTCTGCCAGAGGCATGGGTGGTAGCACGCCAAAAATGCCAAATTCACAGCTCTGATGACTTCCAGGAGATAACCTGAGTTTAAACTTCCTGGCAAGCCTGCCCTTCCCAGAGCCTCTTGCACAAGAACCGCCTGCCCAGAGCTCCCTCAGAGAATCCACCCAGCACAGCCAGGTTGGGAAAGGGCCCAAAGGGGAGAGAGAGTCACACCAGAGCCCCAGGGGACCCGGAGCAGGCTGCTCCAGGTGACAGCGGCTCCTCCAGCCCGGCTCTGGGGGTCACACTGAGTCGTGGGGACAGCTCAGTGACACCCACAGTGGCCTGCTCACTAAAACAGGTGGGGACAGAACAAGTTTGAGCTGCTGCTAACGCCGAGCTGGGAGATGCCACAAGGCTCACTGCTGCTGGAATTCAAAATTCAAAACCATCCCTGCCACCACACACCTCCCCTGCTCTTGACTTTATTTACTGCTCTTGTTAGACTAAGCTGAGCATAACATGCATACTTTCGGGTTTGTTTGGGCCTGATTGCATCTGCTTTTTGGGATTCCAGCCCCATTCCCTGGAGCCGGCTCCCGCCCGCACCTCGGGGCACGGCAGGAGAGGAGCTCCTGGAACTGCAGCCCAAGGGGGACACGCTGCCAGATTTCCACAGCAGCCCCGGCTTGTGTTCCAGCCACATCTCCCTGAAAACACACACTTGGCAGGACATGCGAGGAGCCTTTGGAGAGGCTGCCCCAGCCCGGTGCAGGGCAGCAGGCAGGGCTGTCCAGGCTGCTCCAGCTCAAAGATGCTCCCAGTCCAGGAGATGCTCCTCGGAAAGGGACAGCACTAATGGCCCCTGTCCCTGAGTGCTGCTGTGGCACCTTGATTTTTTAAGATTTTCTAAGCCTTCTGGTGTTTACATTCTTGTAACGAACTTTCTCACACACTTTCTGTAAATAGCTTATTGTTTTACATTGTTTTATGGAAGAAGATAAATTTGATGGACTGTTGGTTTTTTCAGTGTCATTACAGAAGTGATACTTTCACCTTCCAACCCACTGCCACTTTTAGAAATCTATAAATGTGGAAATCAGAAAGTAAACTACCCCTTTTTACCTCGAAAACAGCAGCGTGTTCACGTTGAGTTTTCGTGTCTTATAGTGACACTGCTGGACCTGAGATGACCTGAAACAGAAAGTTTTGCTGGAGGTGCTGTGAGGCACAAAAATGTCACGTGGAGAGTGTCACTGGGAGGGGGGCACAGGATCCACTCTGGGAGTCCCAGCCTGCTGTGACACAGGTTTAGCCTGACCCAGAGTGTGGGGCACACAGTGACCCCAAAGCTGCCTGAACCCCATGTTCTGGAAAGGCTGAGCTCAAACCAGGCACCCACCTGCAGCCAAGGGCACAAAGCAGCAAACTCAATTATGGTGACAAAGGAAATTAATCCGTGCCTCTCCTGATCCCCAGTCTATAGGCCAGACCAGACAAGGACACCAAGAGCAGAGCAGCAAAGCCCCAGCCTGGCTGGGAGCCCCAGGAACATTCAGATCTGGGTTTGTATTTTGGACTTTATCTCTGGTTTAGGCTGCAGGGCAGCCAGGCACGGAACCACGTGCGGCCCTGACGCCAGGGGCCTGAATAATCTCATTACATATGACAGCAAAGGCTGTGCCAGCTGCACAGCTGCTGAGCCAGAGCTCACCTGCCCTCCCCGCTGGGACAGGGCACGCTGGCACAGCACTGAGGGAAGGCCCTCACCCACAAGAAGATGCCAGCATCCTTCCTGAAAGGTGCCTGTGCTCAGCTGGGGCTGGGCTCTTTCTGCAGGCACTGACACAACCAGAGCACACAGCCTCCAGATGCACCAAGGGAAATTCAGGTTGGATATTAGGGAAAAGTTTTTCACATAAAGGCTGATAAAGTGTGGGAAATTAATTTCTAGAGAACTAGGCATTTACAGCACAGTGTGGCAAAAGCTGGTAAGCCAAGAAACACTTTTAATGTATTGTAATTAAGAAATAGTTAACTTCTGATGGTGATGGCGTGAATTATAACACCTGTATTGTCTCACCCTTCAGATGAGACTAAAAATGGAATAAAAGTTTTTAAACCACCTCTCAGTTGGCCCATTTCTGGGTCAGAAATGAGCATAATCTGACAATAAAGTTCTGGAGTGGCTGCCCAGAGGTGATGCAGTCACCATCCCTGGTGTGTTTAACAAAGCCTGGATGTGGCACTGGGGGCCAGGGTTGAGTTGAGGTGTTGGGGCTGGGCTGGACTCGATGATCTTGAAGATCTCTTCCAACCCAGTGATTCTGTGAATCCTCCTCAGCAGCACCAGAGTGAAGATGGAGCCACAGGGGAACTCCCAGGGTGCTCAGAGTAGATCCTGTGCCCCCCTCCCAGTGACGCTTTCCACGTGACATTTTTGTGCCTCACAGCACCTCCAGCAAGACTTTTTGTTTCAGGTCATCTCAGGCCCAGCAGCACTCGGGGACTGGGTGCCTCAGTCCCCTCCCCAGGCCACAGAGGAGCAGCGAGTTAATGCAGCCATTAAACCTGCCAGCCCCTGAAATCCCCACCTCAGACTGGTAGGATCTTAAAAGGCTGAAATCTCTGAAATGACTCAGCCACGGGGTACACAGGAAGAATGGTTTAAAAGGCTGTTAAAGCTCTCTGCTTTCAGATCTGCTCTTGCTCCAAGCCCTGCACGCTGCTCCCCATCCATCTCCTTTGGGGAAGGGCCACAGAGCTGAGAGCTCTCCCCAAAATGAGCCCCCAGGCTCTGGGCACACTCACAGCCCTGTGCCAGCCAGAGCTGAAAGGAAAAGATGTTTTCAGAGAGCAAGAGAGTCACAAAATGGTTTGGTTGGAAGGGACCTTGAGGGTCACCTCCTTCCAACCCCCCCACCGTGGGCAGGGACACCTTCCACCAAACCTGGCAGGATTTTTCACCTTGCAGAATGAGGATGGGACCCACTTTCAGTGGGATACAGACCTCAGGGTGATGTTAAATTCCACATGGCACCCCCAGACATGACCACGATGCTGACTCAGTGGGACTGCCCAGGCTCCAAACTGGTTTTCTGGGGAGTGGTCAGGCCAAGCTGCATTCCCATGCCAGCCTTGGAGTTGGTGGAGGGATCACCCTGGTCCTGCTTCAAACTCTCCCTTCTCCAAAACCAGCCTGCAAGATCAGCCAGGCCCTGAAGACCCTCCCCAGCTGCTGCCCCACCTCTGCAGCCCACAGAGGAGCTGAGCAGCCTGGGGTGGGCACGGGGCTACCTGAGACACCTGGCACAAGCCAGAGCCCTGGAACTGGCCTGGAGTGGGCAGGGGGCTACCTGGCACACCTGAGCACAATCCAGAGCCCTGGAGCTGGCCCATGCCAGGCTGTGGCAGCAGCCCTGGCCCCACAGACACCCCTGGCACAGCACAGGGGAGGCAGAAAGGGAGGCAGAAAGGGAGGCAGAAAGGGAGGCAGAAAGGGAGGCAGAAAGGGAGGCAGAAAGGGAGGCAGAAAGGGAGGCAGAAAGGGAGGCAGCACGTTATTCTTGGAAACCAGGAGGTGAGGTCATGCTGCCTGAATGCTGCAACTTGAGGCCAGACGAGCGGGGCCAGTTGTGCTTGGAGAGGAGCCTGCCTGCTGCAGCGAGGCCGTCTGCAGGTTGGGAGGCTGCCTGTGCTCCCAGCAGGAGGAAAGGGTTTCTGAAGGAAGGAGGGCTCTTCCCGCTCAGTTTCTCAGCACAAAACCACAGCAAAAGGATGGGTTTGAAAAGAGCCAAGCCCTCGGAGCAGCCCGGTGTGGGGCACAGGAGCCCAGCAGGAAGGCTGAGGAGGTGGCAGACCATAAAGCTGGAGTGATGCTGCTCCTGTGCCACACATCAGCCCAACAGCCACTCCTCCAGGTGCCTCCCACATACCTGCACCACCCTGCAGCCCAGCAAGAGCTCTTCCATCCCATCAGATACCACAGCACATCCCAGAGCTGTCTGTGAAGAGAGAAGTCACCAACCTGATCCTTCAGGCTCCCTCAGCAGGAACCTTCCAGGAGTTTTCACCGCCTGAAAACGCTCCAAACATGCCAGGAGACCTGGCTCTCAGGCTGCACAGCTTCAGCTATTATTTGAGGTATTATTTCAGGTATTATTTCAGGCATTGTTTTGCCAGAGCTGTCTGTGAAGAGAGAAGTCACCAACCTGATCCTTCAGGCTCCCTCAGCAGGAACCTTCCAGGAGTTTTCACCGCCTGAAAACGCTCCAAACATGCCAGGAGACCTGGCTCTCAGGCTGCACAGCTTCAGGTATTATTTGAGGTATTATTTACCCATTGTTTTGGTTGTTTCAGAGTATGGCAAAGCCCAGCCTCTGTTCTGCATCACTGCTCAAGGCACAGCCATCACCTCCACAGCCCCACGAACCAGCTCTGCCCTGTAACGAGGCTTTCCTGCCCTGTGTGTGGACGTGGTGGCACACACAGCACTAACCTTGCCAAAGGCCAGCAGGGCTCAGTGTGAATGGCAGAACCATGGTTTCACCTGGTGCTGTTTGGCTGTTAAATCACACATGCAGGGGCTGTGTTGTCACCCTGCGTGCCACAGGCAGCTCGGCTCCTCAGCCCGGTGCCGCCTCTGACGTTCAGTAAATCACTGCATCTCAGCTCCCCGCCTCTGAAAACATGGGAAAGGTCTTTTGCAAGACCCATGGCTGATGGCATTAGATCATTATGGAGAGGAAGAGCCCCGCCACTTCCTGAGCACGTACCAAAGAGAAAGCCCCTGCTCCCAGCCTTATCAGTCCATCACAGTCCTAGCTCTGACTGCTCAGAACATGTGAAGTGTTTAACAGAGATTATGGCAAATCCTAAATCGTTTAAACAAACTCAAACCCCAAGTCAGTAGGCTCCTTTGGTCAATGAGATAATAAACCACAGCTTTGGAAAAGTCCCAGTGATGTCACTGCAGTTTCCACAGCTTTTCAACCACATCTCGCACAGAAGGCCACAGCGAAGACATTTCTGATTATATAAAATACATGGCAGAGCTAATTAAAAAACCATCTCTCCACAGAGAGAGGGACAGAAGAACAGCAGAGACGGCAAGCTGTTTCTCATGAGCACGAGCCCAGGATCTCCATTTCCTCCCTCACTTCAGGGATGTTTTCCCAGATGGATTTTTGGAGGGACACGGGGTGCTTTGGCTGCACCAACTCATCCACAGAGCTGCTCAGCCATCAGCTCCGAGCTGCCTGCCCTAATTCCACACCAGGCACCTTCCCAGAACAGCAAACCACAAGCACCATCCTCCTTCCTCCTTCTCCACCGGGGGAACCATCACTCAGGGGTTATCAGATGAGGCCAAGAGCGAGACCGAGAGTTTCGCAAACACGCCCCAAAGCACCAAGGATGCTGCAGAAAAAATCCACGAGCAGCCTCCACAGCCCTGAGCTCCTCCAGCCCTTCCAAAGCTCACCAGTCCACGTGAGGATCTCCTGCTTTGAAGGTGAAGTCAGCAGCCAGGTTTGTTCATTTATTATAAAGGAAACCTGCTCCACAAAGAGCTCCATCATGCAATGCATACAACAGAGAAAAACTCATCACCTGAAACACCAGTCCCCACTCTCCAGCCTGGCTTAGCTGCCATTTCCTCGTGGAATTAAGGCAGCCAGCCCAAAGATTAGTCTTAAAAGTGGAATTTGCAGCAGGCAAAGAGCCCTCACTCCCAGCCCCACCACTGCAGCCTGACCACAGCCAGCCCTGCCAAGTCAGGCCAGCAGTGACCTACATACAGCAGCCTCCACAGAAATTACAAGCCTAATTTTGCCTAATAATAAATCACACCAAGGCACAAGGAAGAAGGGGGTAAGGAACCAGGCGTTTCAGCTCCATTCATCACCTCTCCCCAGGCTTTCTGTTGCCACCCTGCAGCAGATCATCGTGCTTCAAACAGGGTCAGCTCACGGGTGACTGGGACCATCCGTGGCTGCTTCACACCAGATAATTCAGGGATGCCACGCTTCAGGTACCAAAATAATACAATAAAATTGGGGGTGGGAAACAGGAAAATGAGCAAGAATCTATATGAAAAGTAGAGGAATCTCTTGTTTTCACCCAGGTACTACACAGCAAGCAGAACTACCATCCATTAACTCTCACACAGCATCATTTTGTTTAATGATGTGTCTCTGCCATGGACTATTGCTCTGGAACAAGAAGAAAATTGGCCCTTATGTTTTCACTGCTGCTAGAACACTTTCTCCAAGCTCAAACTCTCCTGGAGCACTGGAAAGTTCTCTTCAGCAAAGTGACTCTCAGCAAAACCCTTCCCAAAAGCACCTCTTGATTTGGGAGGAAGAGCTTTAACAACACAACAGCTGCTCGTGACCCAAGAGGAAGCACAAGATGACCAGAGGACACCATTCACATCAGGGAGGGACACAACTGCGTCTCATCCTCCAGTGAAGGATTGCATTGTTATACAAGATTTTGGAACAGCAAACCTAAAGAATGACACTCCAAATGGAAAGGTTCACTGCACAACCAAAGCAGGCAGCAGACAGATTTCAGCTGTGGCTCCTGGCGATGGGCCATCAGGATTCTTTTAAGCATCATCTGAAACATGACAACTCGATGCAATCACTTCTGTGGATCCTGCTTTAGGTCATCTTTCCACTCTGCTGCAGCCCATGAGTAATTTGGGCCCAAATACCTCTCCACAGGTCTCTAGCAGAGACGTCAGCCCGGCTGCGTACCCGAGGAGGGAATGAAGTCAGCACACATCATGTCTAGGGCAGTCACCCACACCAAGTTTGGGCTCTGCAGCTCAGTCCAAACATCCCAATGGAGTAAGGCAGAGCAGCTCACGCTCGTGAGGGCAGGACGAGTACCCAAACTCCCAGCAGAGCCGTTTGGAAGGTGCTGGAGGGAATCACTTACAGTAGCAGCTGTGCTGCTCTTTGAGAAGCCAGGGACACGTCCAACCACTGAGCTGAACCCGTCCCTCCCCGGCAGGGACGCCAGGAGAGGCCAGGACAGGGGACAGGCAAGACAATCCCTTCTCCTACAAGAGACTGAGTGTCGAATATTCCTCACCCCGCAAGAGCCACACGGGCACTCTGTGTCACCCTCCTACACCCCAGCCCTGCACTCCAGGAGGTTTTTGGAAGCCAAGGGACCCGTGTGGCACAAACCCTGACCCCGGGCTGTGGCACGGGCAGGGTGACAGCAGCAGTCCCGTGCCCTAGCCACGGCGGGCAGAGGAACCTCCGGCCTCCTCCTCCTCCTCCTCCATCCTTCCTCTTTCAGGGCTGCGAGAGGGAAGTGCTGGGATCTGTGCTTTAAATATGTGACTCAACTTCAGAGGCGAGGAGGAGCCCGTCTGTCAAAACAGAAGAGGATTTCGCTAATTTTCAACCCGATGAGATGACAACACAATGTCACCCCGGAGTACGACGTGGGGCGGCTCATGATCCATGTCTTTGGCATTTCTGAAGGAAAAGCCAAACTTCTATCACCCAACTGACCCCACTTCCTCAACCACAGACATTCAGCACCGTACTCTGCCCACTCCACCACCTCTGCAGCACAACTTGTACTCCCTAAGCCCCACCTTTGTTCTCTCACTGAGGTTAGGAACCCCAGACACCAACAGAGGGGCAACCCTAAACACAAAAGAAGTGGGGTTACGGGTGTAGGTGGGAGTTACGGGTTTAGGTGAGGGTTATGGATTCAGGTGGGGTGTTTTTAGCCTTCCCAGTTCTCGGGGTGACGCCAAGGATTGGAACAGCTCATGTGTGGGCGCAAATTGCACGGATGCTGGAGAACACGGCGCTCCCAGCCAGCAGCCAGCCTTGCTCCCGCGTCACCCGGCGTGTCAGGAGCCATTCAAACTTCCCCGAGCCTGGCTGGCAGGGAGACACTCTCCCCTCTTTGCCCAAAAACCTCCTTGGAAAACAAGGGCAAGGGCCGCATCACCTAGAGCGGGCTCGAACACCCCTTGTAGCACCGCTTATCCACGCCTGTCAAAGAGAAGCAAGTTAGGGACAAGGGGTAACATCGTAACGCTGAAATATTCCAGGTGGGAAGCGGGGCACGACAGTCGCTCGCTGTCAGAGCCGGGAGGGGACACGGAACGGGGACAGCGAGCAGCTGGGGGTGCTCACAGCACACACCAGAACGCCCCACGGAGGGAACCCCGCATCCCCCGGCGTGCCCCCCACCCTCGGGATGCACTCCAAGATGTGCATCCCCCGGGGGGATCCCAGCCAGGCCACGGTCCCCTCTCCACTCCTGCTCCCCCTAACCCCCCTCAGGCTACGAAGATGCCATTTCTCTTCGTTTCCCACTACAAAGCTGGAAACCCGCGTCTCGCTGCTCGTAAAGAGGGGGGGGAAAACGAGATTAAAGCGCGGCCGGAGGGGCGGGCGGCCCCTCATTGTCCGGCGGGCCCCGCTGCCGCCGATGCCCCCGGGACCCCCTTCCCCGGCAGCAGACACCTTCCATCACTGCCGGCAGCGCCGCTGCCGCCGCCCGGCCGCCCCCGGCCCCGCGCCCCCCGCGCCCCCCGGCCCCGGCTCCCCGCGCACCTTGAGCGCGAACTTCTCGCCGCTCTTCTTACTGAAGATCTCCAAAACTTTCCCGTTGATGCCGAGCCCCAGCACTTGCGTGGTGACCTTGTAGTCGTCCGTGATGGCATTCTTCCGGATCTGCAGGCCGCCCTTCCCCGGGAACGGCGGCGGCCCGTGCGGGGGAGCGGCGGGCGGCGGCGGAGCCCCGCGGGACGGGCCGGGGGTGCGGGGGGTGAAGCAGCAGCGCCGCCGCCGCCGCCCCCCGCCGGTGCGCCCCGGCCCCGACAAGAGCGATGGCTCCGGTGCGGCGGCGGCTCCTCCTCCTCCTCCTCCTCCCGCCGGCCCGGCTCTGATGTCAGCGCCCCGGCCGCCGGGGGAGGGACGGGGCGGGGCGGCCCCGGGGCCGAGCCTGCGCCCGCCGGACCGGCCCCGCCGCTGCCCCGGGGGCGCCGGGGGGGGCTGGTGCCCCAGGGGTGCGGGAGACCCCCGGCCCCGCCACCGCCTGTGTCCCCAGTGCCCTGGAGCCGGCGGTGGGATGGCAACAGGTCGCGGTGTTGCCGGTGACGCTCCGGTGACAACAGCAAAGACTGTTGGCAAAAGCGTGGAGCGACAGGACGGGGGGGAATGGGCTCAGGTTCGAAGAGAGAAGGGTTAGGCTGGATATTAAGGAAAAAAAATCTTCTCTGTGAGTGTGGGGATGCCCTGGCACAGCGTGCCCAGAGAAGCTATGGCTGCCCCATCCCTGGCAGTGTCCCAGGCCAGGCTGGAGCACCCTGGGACAGTGAAAGGTGTCCCTGACCATGGCAGGGGTGGAACGAGATGATCTTGAACGTTCCCTCCAACCAAAATCGTTCTGTGATTGCACTATTCAACCAGTGACAGCGTCCCATCCATGCCTGGCGTCTCCTCACTGCCCGGGAGCACCCTGAGGTGACAAAGGGCTGCTCTGGGGATGGGTGACTGCTGGTGCCCAACACCTCATCCACCATCGCTCCATCCACAGCCGCTTCCCAGGAAGGCAAGAGGTGTAACCAGCACCACAGCACAGAGAGCATCAGGGCATGGGAAATCCAAAAACAGTAAAGCCTGATATCAGCCTGATATCATCAGCCATGTCCTGATGGTAACAAATTAACTGCTATGTCCATGTTCATCCCAGAATCCAACAAAGATGAGGCTAAAAGAGAAGAGATCTACACTGAGGTGCAACCTGCCCTTGAGCTGCCTGACATCCAGTAAAATCCAGTGAGCATTCCTTCTGCTAGAGCGTCCCAGGAAATCAAGGTATTTCATTTATGGATATAAAAGGCACACTGATAATCCCTGTTCTCTAAGTAAAGAACATGTGTTTTCTGACATCCATCCCTCTCGCCCAGCTGTCCCACAAAAGGCAGGGAGTGTTCCCTGAGGAAGGGATGAAGGAACATCATGGTACACAGGATCTGCACCGCGTCCTCCACAAGCAGCTGCCACCACGAGAAAGAAGAATCCAGGTCCTAAAAAGGGACAGGACAGTGAAGGGCAGGACAGGGAAGGGCACACGGTGGCCTCTGTGTGTCCCTACACACAGGCAAGGCCACCCCGCAGCAGGAGCCATCTGCTCCACCTCTGCCACCTCAGCACCTTCTGAGATCAATAAAATCCTCTCAGGTTTTTTAATCAAGCCAATAAAACTGCTCCCAGCTTTACACAGGCAGTTCTTACCCCGTGCCTGATCAATAGCCGGGCGAAGCAGCGGATCCAGCTAATCAAAGTACGTCATTAGCAGCAAGAGACTGAGCGTCTGTCAGGAGGTGGCAGTGACAGTCACCAGATGGGAGAGTGAGTAAACCTACACCAGGCGCTGGCAGCTTTATAAATAAAACTCTTGTCGAGCTCCCCGTGCCTCTCCCTGAGTCCTGAGTTTCCCTGAGAAACCTGGAGAGCAGCAGAGGCCTTCCCCCGCTCCTGGCTGAGAGATTTCCCTCTTGGAGAACGGATTCATTCTGAGCCTTGCAGCATCTCCAGAATCTGATCCTCCACCCCAGCTGACAAGGGGTTTTGGGGTGGGAGTTAAATCCTACAGACCCTGTAAGCACAGATCAAAGCTGCTGCTCTGTGGGGTTTTCCCAGCTTTGGCGTCCCCTCACTTGGGCTGGTCTCAGCACGTCTGGGGAAAGGAGCCTTTCAAGCCAAGTTTTTCTCCACAGAGGAATCTGGTCAAAGGAAAATGACTGACCCGTTTCGTTGCTCCGTTTCCTTTAGTTTCATTCATATTTGCTTTGTAACCCGACCCTGCAGCTATTTCAAAGATAAACAGCAGTCCAGAGGAGGCACAGTTTGGGAGCCCCGGGTCCTGGGTTTCCCATGGAGTCCTCCTTGGTTGCTCACCCGAGGCGAGGGCTGGGCTGGCTCCTGCTCACAGCCTGGGCCCCCTGGAGCTGGGACAGCACAGCCCCACTTCCCTCTGCCTGCAGACTTGGGGGAGTCAGGAAACCACATCAATTAAACAGGATCGCGGCAAGGTTTGGGTTGGATGACTTTAAAGCTCATCCAGTTCCACCCCTGCCATGGCAGGGACAGCTTCCACTGTCCCAGGGGGCTCCAGCCTGGCCTTGGACACTGCCAGGGATGGGGCAGCCACAGCTCCTCTGTGCCAGGGCCTCCCACCCTCACAGGGAAGAATTTCCTCCTATACCCAAGCTGAACACCCCCTCTTTTAATTTAAAACCATTCCCCCTGTCCTGTCACCAAGCCCCTTCAGCACCTTTTCATTCACCTTAATTTCTAAGGTAAATCTGATGCTTGCAGGGAGTTTGTCCTTGCTCTGTTTCCTCGTGCTTGTTGATAAACTTAAGCTTTCTCCTCTAAATTCGTGTCATGGGGACAGATGTTTCTCTCCATCCTTGCACCTTTCACAAGGTAATTGCAATGACAATCTTCTGCTGGAGCCAGTGGGAAGCAGTGAGCCAGTCGGTGTGAATTTATTAAGAAATAAAGACTTTATTAAAGAAATCGCAGTGGAGGGGCAGGCAGGAGAAAGCCCAGTGTGACCATAAATATTTAATTTTCAGTTCTGTGCCCCTCACAGCGAGCCTGAGCAGCGGAGCCTGGGTGAGACAGAATTAGCGAGATTCCCCCAAAATGATCCAATCTCTCCTCCAGACAGGACAGAGGGGTGCCGGGTCCGTGCTCCGGGGTGTCGGGACTCCCTGCCCGGCTCGGAGCTCATCGCCCCGAGCCACCACGAGGTGGCCCCCGGGCCCCGCCGGGCCCCGCTGCGCCCGGGGCCGCGGGACGGGAGCGGCCGGGGGCTCCGGGGCTGGTACAGGGCACGGAATAAATACTCGGATACTCGAATGGTAAGGTAACAAGAAGAGGAGTTTATTTTCTGATTCTAGTATTTACAGACTTTCAAAAGTGACAGTGGATTGGAGGATGGAAGTGCCACTTCTCCAATGACGCTGGACAAACTAACAGCCCGTTAAATTTCTCCTCCTCTAGAGAGGAATGTAAAAACGATAATTATTTACATAAACGTAAAACCAATAATTATTTACATAAAACTGCATGAGAAACCTCATTACGAGAAACATCAGAAGGCTTAGGAGAACAGGGTGACACTGCGGGGTCCCCAGCCCTGCTCAGGGTGGGACCATGAGGAGCCACCTCCCCCCTGGCTCAAAGGGAACCGTCCTGGTTCTCCTCACAACACGTATTCCCTGGGGAATGGGGTCACAGGAGGGTTGGGCTGAACCCTCTGAACTTTCTGAGCCTTCTGGATGTCAGAAGGTTCTTCCCCCAGAGGGTGGTGGGGGCCCACATCCACCCAGTGCCCTTCCCACACACCCCACGGATTTACACAGCAGGGGAAGAGTCACCATGTGGGGTCCAGCATGGGAAAAACCCATCAGATTTTGCTCCCTTTTTGTCAAAAAACAAACAAACAAAAAACAAAACCAAACAGAAACAGAACCCCCCCACAAAAAACCAAAACAAACAAAAAAAACCAAAACCAAAATAACAAAAATCCCAAACAAACCAACTCAAAAAACCCTCTATGAACACCAAACCCAGTGGCAGTGACCTCCAATTCTCAGCCAGGAGAAAAGTCTCAGCCAGATGAGAATGGAAACTGATTTTTCCCTCCTTGCACTCCCATTTCCACTGGGGAACAATCACTGGCTGGCAGCAGGCTCAGCCTTTACGTGACAGAAGTGGCTGATCCCTGAACATGCTCTCCATGGCAAGTAATAAACCAGACTGTTATTTAATTTTAGCAGAGTTACCAGGAAAAATACACCATGAAGATGAGGGTAATGATCATTAAGGCTCTGTGCATCCTGTTCTTCTCCCTGGGTGGATTTGTGGGAGCACTAAGCTGGTGAAAAGTTATCCCACCTAAAAAATGATAATTCTTTTAAATAATCTTTTCAGGAGAGGGGTAATAGAGTTGAAAAGATGCTGTTTATCACCATCACAACTATCAATGCCACCTGTAAAGCAACGGAAGGATGGAAATAAGCACAGGAGGCAGCGCTGGAAGTTGCAGTGAGGATTTTTTCCAGCGTTCCTGGAGCTCCAGCTCAGCTCCCGGCAGCTGCTCTGCTCTCCCAGGAAGCGGCTGCATCCCAGTGCCTGGAAGTGATCCTTGTGCACGGCTTGCAAATCTATTTATAAAGCACTGTGGGATCCTTCAGGATGAAAGGAGCTATTCTAACTCGAGTTTATTTCCCAAAAACGCAACCACAAACTTTCTCACGCTGCTCCACCCAGGACAAGTCTGAGAAATCACATTTTTATGGAGCACCGGGGCACGGGGTGGGTCTGGCTGGCAGCACCATCCCCTTGCCGGGGATATTTACCCCGGGCAGCACCTTTCTGCAGCAGCAGGAGATGGAGCGATGCCCCTTGGCACACGGTGGGAAGAGGCAGCAGCTCCAGGGCCGGGATTCCCATCGGGATTATCACCCGCGGGCTCCGGCGTTGCTCACATTCCCCAGCGGGATGGCTCCCCAGCCCCTTCCCGCTGGGCATTCCCGAGCTGAGCCCATGATTGCGAGACATGTCAGGAAATACTGCTCGGGATTAGAGCTGTCTGCCTGCTGGGGATGAGGATTTTCCTGCCCCTTTCCCGGCCAGCCGGGTGCCAGGCACAGGGCACAGGGCACAGGGCACAGGGCACAGGGCACAGGGCACAGGGCACAGGGCACAGGGCAGAGGACACAGCACAGCCCCTGGACTCAGCCAGGCCTAAGGGACAAGCCAGCATGTCCTGGGTGTCCACCTCACTCACTGACCCCCCATCCAGGGAGGGTTTAGCACAAGGCAGGAGAACACTGAAAGTACAAAAAAATCCCAAGCACTGACCCCGTACTCTGCTTTTCCCAACACAAGGATTTTTCCAGCTGGAAATTGGATGCTGATTCATTGCCCACCGGATGATGCCAAATGCACTTCCCCGAGTCACAGTCACAAAAACCACCACTCACAAACACAGACATGTACAGGCCCTGAAATAATTGGCTTTTAAAGGGATGGAGCCCAAGCTGACAGGTGAAACCACAGAACCCACACCAGGAAAAACCCAAGGCAAAGCTGGGGCAAAGGGACCTGGCTCTAAGGCCAGCACCGCTGTCCCTGGATGGCAGGTCACAGAGGGGTGACAAGGTCAGACCCTGGAGCAGGAGGAGGATTTTCCCACCTCCTGAACCCAACCCTGAGCCCTGCACGTGCCTCCTGTCCGTGCCACCTCCCAGAGCCCTTCTATCTGCTGGCATCCACACATAACCCAAATCCCCCCGCTCTGCCAGCTCGGGGGAGGCATTTGAGTGACGAGATTATGGAGATTAGCCCCATTAGCATAAGCAGCTCCTGGGCTGGCCCTAATCCAGAGGGACATATGCAGCCCATGCTGCTGCTGCTGCTGCTCCCTGGCTGGCCAGAAGGACCTGTGGCAGCTGGGGGACACGATTGTCACCCATGTCCCCGTGCCAGGGGGGGCACCATGTGCCAGCTGGGAGACACAGACCTGCCCAGCTCAGCCCAGCCCCTGCAACGGGCTGGCCACACTGGGCAGGGGCTGGGGACAATCAGAGGGGTGGCAGTGACCCCACGCCACCAGCACAGCCCTGGGTCAGGGTTTGGGGACAATTCCAGGTGGCAGTGACCCCACACCACCAGCACAGCCCTGAATCAAGGGTTGGGGACAATCCAAGGTGGCAGTGACCCACCCCATCAGAACAGCCCTGGGTCAGGGTTTGGGGACAATCTGAGAGGTGTCAATGACCCATTCCACCAGTGCAGCCCTGGGTTGGGGTCTGGGGACAATCTGAGAGATGGCAGTGCCCCCACGCCACCAGCACAGCCCTGGATGAAGGATTTGGGGACAATCTGAGGGGTGGCAGTGACCCCACCCCAGAAGAACCCTGGGTCAGGATTTGGGAACAATGTGAGGATTGACAGTGACCCCACACCACCAGTGCAGCCCTGGCTGAAGGATTTGGGGACAATCCGAGGTGGCAGTGACCCCACCCCAGCAGCACACCACTCACACAGGTACTGCGAGGCTGGCAGGGCTTTCTCGGGGCTCCTGCGCAGGCTGGAAAACCCTCGGGCCACCGAGCGGGGCTGAAAGCAGCCGGGTCAGGGCAAGCAGCTGCCAGGCTGGGCTGGGGGCACAGAGCTGCCAGGCTGGGATGGGGGCACAGAGCTGCCAGGCTGGGATGGGGGCACCAAGCTGCCAGGCTGGGCTGGGGGCACAGAGCTGCCAGGCTGGGATGGGGGCACAGAGCTGCCAGGCTGGGCTGGGGGCACCGAGCTGCCCAGGCTGGGAGCCCCCGGTGCCCGGCGCTGCGGGGATTGCATTGCACAGCCCGGGCTGGCATGCGGGCCAGCCAGAAATAAACCTGTGTGTGTAGCAACTGCAAACACAGCAACGGCACGAGGGGAGAGGGACTCGCTTTGGGTGCGTGTTTGGGGGTTTTTTTTGGTTGGTTTTTTAGGGGGGTGGGAGAGATTTGGTGTAAAGAGGTTTTTGTTTGGGATGTGAGCTCTTAAAGCATCCATGGGTTGGCAGTGGCAGCAGGATGGCTCCATGCTCCTGGGGCTCCCAGCAGCATCCTCACTGCCCTTTATGTACCAAGGGACTCTCTTGTTTGGATGTTTGGGGTTTTTTCAGGGGTTTTTTTTTGGTGGTTTTCTTTTTGGGTGGGAGGGATTTGTTGTAAAGAGGTTTTTGCTTGGGATGTGAGCTCCTAAAGCATCCACAGGCTGGCAGTGGCAGCAGGATGGCTCCATGGGGGTCTGGGGCTCCCAGCAGCATCCTCACTGCCCTTTATTGTACCAAGAAACTCTTTTTTTGATGTTTGGGGTTTTTTTGGTTTTGTTGTTTTTTGGGTTTTTTTGGTGGTTTTCTTTTTGGGTGGGAGGGATTTGTTGTAAAGAGGTTTTTGTTTGGGATGTGAGCTCCTAAAGCATCCATGGGCAGTGGCAGCAAGATGGCTCCATGGGGGTCTGGGGCTCCCAGAGCATCCTCACTGCCTTTTCATGTACCAAGGTGGGGCTCTCTCTTTTGAGTGTTTGTTCCAGGGGTGGGGCTCTCTCTTTTGAGTGTTTGTTCGAGGGGTTTTGGTCTGGTTTTTTTTGTTTGTTTTTTTTCTGGGTGGGAGAGATTTGTTGTTAAGAGGTTTTTGCTTGGGATGTGAGCTCCTAAAGCATCCACAGGCTGGCAGTGGCAGCAGGATGGCTCCATGGGGGTCTGGGGCTCCCAGAGCATCCTCACTGCCTTTTCATGTACCAAGGTGGGGCTCTCTCTTTTGAGTGTTTGTTCGAGGGGTTTTGGTCTGGTTTTTTTTGTTTGTTTTTTTTCTGGGTGGGAGAGATTTGTTGTTAAGAGGTTTTTGCTTGGGATGTGAGCTCCTAAAGCATCCACAGGCTGGCAGTGGCAGCAGGATGGCTCCATGGGGGTCTGGGGCTCCCAGCAGCACCCTCACTGCCCTTTGTGTACCACAGGCTTTGGGATGCTGGGCTGAGTGGAGAAATGCTGGGTACACACAGAGCAGAGCCAGCAGGATGCAGGGCCAGGCTGGAACCAGGTGTATCCCAATATTTGGGAGACATCACTGACCTTGCTGTGCTCTAGTCCCTTTCCAGCTGTTGTTGCACCTTGTGGACAGGGAAAGGGAGTCGGGAATGATTTGGGCTGCTTCAGATGGACTCAGGAGCCAGGACTGGGCCCACAGAGCCCTGCACAATCCAGGACAGAGCAAGCTCCAAGGTCAGCAGACAGAAAAAGGAAAGATGGCCTGACCTGAGGCATCCAAACGAGTTATGTATAAAATATGCTTCCAGAAAGCAAAGCACAAGGTCACCCCGTGGCTGGGACAGAGCAGTGACAAAGCTCCCCCCTCCCACACCTGCCAGCCCTGCTGCTGGTGGCACTTAATCCCCTGGCAGTGCCCTGTGGGAAGAGCTCTGCAATGGCATCGGGAGGCTGGAGAAGGGAAAGGACTGAAACTGGGCCCAGCAAAAGCTGTGTTTGTTGTGGCCCTGTGGGAAGGTGAAACATCTTTCTGTAACGCTGCCAGAAAGGGACGTGGAATGAGACCAGAACCTGAGAAAGCAGCTCATAAAGGCCAATTTCTCCAGACCCAGCAGTGCAGGTGAAGCATGAAACTCCAGTTTAGTTTAATAGGGGGGAAAAAATCACCGAAGAATATTTAGAAAGGTTTGTGTCACTCTGGAGCATTTCCCATCACATGAGGATGTGTCAAAGGACCACACTCAGTCCTGCCAGTGCTGAAGAGGGGCCTGGAAATAGTTACAGCACAGCATGTGATCCATTAGGGAAAGAAAAAAGAATAAAAGGCAGCTTGGAGATTCTCTCTCACCTCTCCCGTCACCTTTTTGCTCCTCCTGGAAGCAGAGCCAGTGTCCCTGAAGAGGAATGAGGTGGCCAGGGGGTGAAACGCTGCGGCCAGGCCGTGTCACCAGGGCTTGTCAGCTCAGCTCCACGCAGCTGGCACTGCTAAAACCTCCTGAATCAGCACCAGCTGGCTGGAAAATGAAAGCTGGCCTGTTTGCTCCCCTCTTGCACCTCCCAAAATAACCAGCAGCTTCCCTCTGCTCGTCCCCTCTGATCACACACACCCCCAGCAATCAGCGGGCACTGCCAGCCTCCTGCTCTCTGTGCCCCGCCAGTGACCACCTGAAGTGGGCATTTTTGAAGATCACCAGGCTGCAAATGTCTGAGAAGTGCTGGAGAACACAGCTCCCCCCTCCCAGGGCCCAGGGTCCCGTGGGGAGGTTGTGAGGTGCTGTGGGGCACGTCCAGCAAGGAGGAAAATCATCTCAAACCAGCCTCATTGTTTCCACTTTTATCTCATCCAAAGAAGAAACAGAGCATAAAAAGGTGGGCAGCACATCTCTCCAGGCTCCTTCAGAAGTCTGAGGAGCTGCAGGAGCTGCCCAGCTCCAGCTTCTTTCTGTCCTGGGTCAGACAGGACTCGACAGCATCCAAACCATGCTGGGGGCTGAGCTCCACACAGGACAGCAGCAGTGACGGGAATTGTGCAGGGGATCCACGGGGGATCTGCAGCTCCTGTCTCAGAGAGTCAGCTTCAGACAAAAAATAAATCATCCCCCTGTGCTTGCCTGCCTGTATTTACCCGTGCTCGTGGCTTTGGGAGCAGAGCAGCTCTGGTGTGAATTACTTGCACGACCTTTCCTGTTCCATGACTTTACAGCTGGCTGCTCACACCTCACATATAATTCCATTTATGCCATCCATCATTAGCACCTGCTGGAGAGCCTGGCAGCTCCTGTGGCTGCTGCTGCTGTCACCGGGGGCTGTGGCAGTGGCAGGACACAGGACGGGGTCACAGGGAGGTGGCACTGCCCTGCAGAGCCCCGGGCAGGGCAGGGCATGGCCAAGGACCTCGGGCATTCTTGGTCAGGCCTGGCACAGGATTAAATTAAATCCCTCTTTTGTCTTCTCCTCATTTTCCACCCACTTTGAGCTCTGAGGCTCTTGCTGAGTGTGGAAGGGAAATAATTTTCCCAACTCTTTTCCCTGCCCTAAGAGGTCATCCTCACTCCCGTGGGTGCCCACCCCAAAGTCCTTGGAGGCCACAGCAGCTGAGCTCCACTCTGCCAGCAGCTTCTTGGTTCTGAGTTCTTACACTTCCACGTCCTCAGCAACTGCCCCAGAGCCAAAAAACCACCCAGGGCAAGACCTGGCTGTGTCATTTCTCATCTGGAGAGCCCCTCACTCACATCCCCCCTACCCAACACACTGCAGGTGAGGTGCTCCCACAATTAAAACGGAATAAATTCAGATTAAATCCAGCCCGCATTGTGTCACAGCAGCCCTTCCTGTGGGCTAATCAGGCGTGTGCTTTATTGCTCTCAGCCCCTTCTCGGCTATGCTTAATTACACTTAATTATTGTAATCCTGGCTTCTGCCCTCCTGCCTCCAGCCCAGCAGCCAGCACAGCAATCCTGGCGATAGCGGAGCCGAATTCCGGAGCTTCCGAGCCGGCAGCAGGAATGCAAACCCTTACATGGCTCTGCTCCTCTGCCAGCAGCTCCTCTCCCCGGGCTTTACAAAGCTCCTCTCAGCGTTTGAGAATGGACAGGCTTAATTCGGGCAGCTATTCCATCCCCGCAGACGCAGGGAAAGAGCCGGAGCGCACTGAAGGAGCAATTATTGAAATGCCCGTGTCTGGGAGGCGGGGGAGAGCTGCTGGTGCCAGCGATCCCCTCTCCCGGCAGCCACATCCCGAACTCTCCTGCCGCTCCTTATAAGTTCAGCTTTCCCCAGATGTCTCCGCCTGCATCTTGCACCCAGGAAATCACATTTGTTATTCCTCTGTAAACTCTGGAGAGAGAGGGATGGGACCACAGGAAAAAAAGCCGGTCAGAATATGAGTTTATTCCTGGGTTTTACGCCCAAAATCCAAGTGAAGAGAGCAGTCTTCACAGGGAAAGGCATTTCTGGGCATCTGTGCACGTGGCTGTCCCAAGAAGTGTTTGCAAAGCTCATTAGGGTAATTGGACAAGAGGAAAGGAAACAAACCCCGAGGTGCCACCACTCCCTCCTCGCCTGAGCCACTGAGCTCACAAAAACCATCCGATTTCTGTAATCACCCCAGCACTCCGAGCCTGCTCCCTGATGCTTAAAGAAAACATAACTGGGGCAGAATTCTCCTCTTTGGTTCACACAGCCCTGGGCAGGGACGCCTTCCCCTGTCCCTTCTGTCCCAGGAGGCTCCAAGCCCCACCAGCCTTGGACACTTCCAGGGATCCCGGGGCAGCCACAGCTGTGCCAGGGCCTCCCCACCCTCAGAGAAGAATTTTTCCCTAATACCCAATCTAACCCTTCTCTCTTCCAGTTTGAAGCTCTTCCCTCCTGTCCTGCCACTACAATAATTAACAATAATTGGAATACACCATGGCAGTAACAAACTCCAGGCTTCTGCTCCCCGTCATGAGGGGTTTGGAACACAAACCCTGAGAGGAACCCCTGAGGGAGCTGGGGGGGCTCAGCTTGGAGAAAAGGAGACTCAGGGGTGCCCTCATCTCTGCCCAGCTCCTGCAAGGTGCCTGTGCTCAGCTGGGGCTGGGCTCTGTCTGCAGGCACTGACACAACCAGAGCACACAGCCTGCAGCTGCACCAAGGGAAATTCAGGCTGGATATCAGGGAAAAGTTTTTTACAGAAAGGTGATAAAGTTCTGGGATGGCTGCAGGGGAGGTGGTGCAGTCACCATCCCTGGTGTGTTTAACAAAGCCTGGATGTGGCACTGGGGGCCAGGGTGCAGTTGAGGTGTTGGGGCTGGGCTGGACTCGATGATCTTGAAGGTCTCTCCCAACCTGGTCATTCTGTGATTCTGTGAATTCTGTGAATCTTTGTGCCAATTCAGGTTTTTACCAACATCCCTCAGCAGGACTTTGCCAGGCAGAAAGACACGGGCTCAGCTCTGGTGTTGGATTCCCCAGCCCTCCACTGGCACCAAACATTATTTCCCCTCCCAGCTCCCGGTGCAGCTCAGACAGCAGAATTTGGGAGACAATCCCTTATCATGTTACATCAACAAGCATTACAGCAGGGCAGATAAGCTTATTTTTTTAATCTGAGGTGCTGTGCTTGAGAAAATGTCACTCAGAGAGAGTCCCGTGGCCTCATGGCAGTCTGAACATGAGCTACACATTTATATACATATACCACAAAAAAAGACATCTAAATCTCTACATATATATATATTTTACTGTTTTCAGCTTGCAAACTTTTTAACAATCAGGTATTTGTTGTTCACTGACATTAAAATGAGGTAAAAATTCACTGTGTAGTCTGCACACTCTGTGTGTGTAACACACATGGTTTAATCACCCAGGTTGTAGCTGGAGACCTTTTATTGGAGCATGATTTCATCTTCAAACCATCCCAATATCCACTTGTGTACAGTAAGTTACCCATTTATAGGTTTCTAATAAAAGCAAATCTTCCCTAAGTGGCTATTACTGGATTTCTCCTCTCAGCCTGGGGATAAGCAGGATTCTGGGCTTTAAAAAGCTCTCTAGTGGGCTGAATAAGAAAGTGACAACTGAAGAATGTCATGGCAAAACTCTGGTGTGTTCTAATTACAGCACTGTTAACGAGGGGAACATTTGTCAGACCAGAGCTTCATCACGTTTAGCACAGACACAGAAACCTCCCACTCACACTGTGACAATTTTCTCTCCTCTCCAGGCAGATGCCACGGGAGGTGGTGTCTGCCAGCACAAGGTAACTTCCACCATCTGGAAAGAATTATTATTTTTCTTTTTAATCAAGGACTTTAAGGAATTTTGCACACTTGATTGCTAAAGAAAATGATGCATTTATTTTCTTTTAAAAATGACCCAAAGTACAACTTCAAGAAATCTGCTCATTACATTTTGATACATAGTTTGAGACTGACTGATTTCCAGAATGTTCCTCCACACTTATATCCACATGCACCTCCAATGCTTTCCACATTCCCCACCCTATCACACCTCATCACAATATTTCTAATAAAAAGGCAAACCTGCAGATTCTGAGCACGCTGACATTTAGCTGGAACATCTGCAATGTGTAAGAGCCCCTGAAGAGGAACGTGGCTGAAGCGAGGCAGATGGAGGCTGCTAAAACCCTGAGTGCTGTGTGTGGGGAGGCTCTGGGACAGCACAGGCTGCCCAACCCTGCCAGCCCCTCTGATATGGAATAAAAAAATCCAGGAAAATGTTCTGGAGCCATGGATTTCTCCTGTTACAGAGGGAGTTACAGAGCTGGAGGCATTGGTGGCGTTTTGGAACATGAGAGCTCTCTAATGAGAGGAGGTGTATTTATTTCCACAAACTGCCCTTAAATTAATTTAAAAAATGGTGTCTGTGATCCTCAGGCTCTGCACAACTCCCTGCCAGGAGGGGACAGCCGGGGGGGATTTGGGATCTGCTCCCAGGGAACAGGGACAGGAGGAGAGGGAACGGCCTCAGGCTGGGCTGGGGAGGCTCAGGGTGGACATCAGCAGGAATTTCCTCCTGGAAGGGGCTGGAAGGGGCTGCCCAGGGGGGTTTGGAGTGTCCAGTGACTGGGCACTGCTCTGGGTGACGAGGGGATCAGGCACAGGTTGGATTTGCTGATCCTGGAGGGCTTTTCCAGCCTCACTATTCCAGGATTCTGTGAAGCACCAAATATAAAATCACAGTGCCCAACACCAAAGCTGCCAGGCACCCACAGCTCTGAGCACCCAGCACGTGCAGAAGCCCCCGGAGTTTTCACTCAAGTCTCTGAGCACAGTTTGTTTCCAGTCTCAGCTGGTGCTGCACACAAGTCCCACAGATCTTTCCATATTATTTCGGCTCTCCACTTCCACAACGGAATTAAACTTTGGCAGGCAGGGGATTTGTATCATTTCAGCAGAGATCTCTGGGTGCAGCATCAGCCTTTTGCTTGTGTGCCTGGGATTAGCAAGACATTGCTGAGATCATCATATATATGTTTCACAGCCAGGACAGCTTTTGGTATTAAACAAGAAAAAAAACCCAGGAGAGCTGCAGCCTGCAGCCCTTTAGAAAGGACCCTGGGGTTGTTGGAGAGGTAGTTCTGAAGATGATCATCACTGCAAAGAAGTTCTGCAACTGCTTAAAAAGTTTTCAACTGCAAGAGGTAAAAAAGATTGTAAGCAATCACTCACTCTTCTAACAAACATTATATTAAATCTGTCCCATTAATCTGCTGCGAATTCTTGGATCACTGGTCAACCAGGATTGCCATTCCAGCAGGCTGGGAGGATAAAAAACACCAGTGAGGAGCATGTGGTACCCAGAAAAATCTCTAGATTTAGGTTTGGGTCTTTCAGATGTGCTGCTCATGCACTGTCATTGATTTATAGGAAAATATTGCTGAGCCAAAGAGCTGGAACTGCAGCCAAAGAACATTTGTTGTTTGCACCTCTCACAGGGCAGTGAAACACTCCAAGGAGTGCTTTAAAACAGGTTTGGGTGACTTTCAGAAATGCAGTGCCTGATTTGCTGTAAACACAAGTGATTTGCATGTGTTCTGAGGTAACTTCTGAGGAGAACAGCACCGAGGTGCCAGGGCTGGCAGCTCAACAAAGCACAGCTCCTCAAAACCAAAACCTGCTCTTTATCTCCTCAGACACGGTTCATTTTAGGCTACTTCCAACATTCTCAGCAGCAGCACAGCTCATGATGTGATGGTTTCTGGTGACTGCAGAGCTCCCCAGGGCTTGGCTTTCCCAAAAACAAGTGTTACTGTGAGGTTTGGCCATATCTGGAGAGCACAGGCACTGTGACTGCCCCTGATAAATGGCAGTGACACAGCCCAGGGTCCCCACGTGGGGCTTGGACAACTCCTGCCCCAGTGCACAGGGAACTCAACCACTCCAGGGCTTGCAGGGATGATTCCTCACAGGATATTTACTGGCTCACCTGGAGGGCTCTCCCAGTTTGGGAATTTTCATCAAACAATTCACCAAAAGCAAATGCTTTATGAAGAAATTGGGGGCTAGTGACTGGAAACAAGACTCCAATATTCTCAGCTGTGTTTCCTGGGTTAGGAAGGAATTTCCAGCCCAGTAAATATCTGCTGAGGCTGCTTTTCCTCCTCACCCAAATTAGCAATTCACTTAACTACATATTTGATTTTCAAATATGGCAGTACCAAGGAAGCAAGAACAAGTCTTAAACAAACACCTTCTGCAGTCAGGGCATGCTGAACACATTTTCTAGATGAAAAGCCATGGTTTTGCCAGTTAATTGCTTTATCTGCAGCTTCACAGCCCCAGCCTTAAGCAAAATTACTGAGTGTGCACCAGAGGCTCCCACAGGAGTTTCCTCACAGCCACCTCTCCCTAAGTCACAGAATTATCAATATCATTCTACACTTTTTATAGACAGAATGGTTTTGAACCAGGACCCTGCTGTGTGTTCCTGAGCCTGTTTGTGCAGCTCCCAGCACACCACCACTGCTCCTTCTGCCAGGCTCCAGCACCACCTTATCTTCTCTATAAAATCCTTTTCCATGCATCTTTCCTACCAAGCTATTGCTCCTGAAAGGTTCCTTCTCCTCTCTCACCTGGTGTGCTCTGTTATAAATAAATGTAAAGGGCAGAAAAGGAAGAAGATTTCTGGCTTCTGAAAATGTGCCAAATCTATTAAAGATTCTGCTAAAATCAATGGTATCTTCTGCCACTCCCCTCCAGAATCCACTTCCTGGTTCTTCATTCATATAAAACTCCACTCAGCCTAGCAAAATAAAAAATACCAGCCACGTGTTGTGGTAAGTGACCCATGGCCAGCCCATCCATGCTGGCTGCTGCACGGAAAAGGGCCAGACTGTTATTTTAATATCATTACTGAGCTCACTGAATTGACACTTGCTCAACAGAACAACTCAGGAAAGCTCCACACACGAGAGCCTCCACTTCAGCTCCTGGGAAGCTCAGTTTAAGGTCCTTTGGAGCTTTGGCTGAGTCTTTCTGAGGTTTTCTGCAGGCCTCCACCCAGTGCTGCAATGACCCAGAGCAGCCCCATCTCCTCAGGGGAAGGGTCTCCTACTGAACATTTGCTCACTCATCTTTAAAGTCACCCTGGTGACTCCTTTGTTTGCATTCTGGGAGCCTCCTTCCTTCAGCATTCAAAACCTGCTGCAGAGAAAGTCATTGCATTTAAAACCTTCTGTTCATAACAGCTCTAAATTGCATTTCAAGTCCTGTTGAGGCACCTGGCAAGGGATCAGATGGGTCTGGAGATGGACTCGGGCCACGAGGCTGCAAGGAACAACCCCAACAAGCTGTGCTGTGGCTGTGACAGGTCACACCACCCTGGCATGTTCTGGGAAGATAAAGGAAGAGGAAATACAAGCTCATGGAGTTCAAGAATGAGAAAATGTAGGCACCCAAAGGCCTGAAGGAAGGCAATTAGAAACAAAGCAGCTCTTCCCATAAAATATTTCCATTTGGATCCTCCAGTTCTTGCACCTTATCAGCCCTTCCTGGTTATGTTTCCAGAGATTTTGTTGAGATTTCAGAGCACACTCCCAACTATTAATGTGTGTTCCCCCCCTCCCTCATTTTCCAGTCACAGCCCTGGGCCTGAAAAAGTTCTACTTGTCTGACAGGGGTGGCATGTTTGAATTTTTATTAAAAGAGCTTCATGTAATTCAATGGAATTCACTCTACACAAAGAGATAATTTTTTGCAATTACCAGAATCTCAAACATGAATATAAACCAGCTCTTGAAGTTCAACATTTTTGTTTTAGAAACACAGGAAAAACAAAGACACACACCTGGCAGAACTGATGATGGAAATCTGAGCTCCAAAGAACCAGATAATTCAATCATTACCTGAACAAACTGGCCCACTCCTGTGATGGACCAGGCCTGATCCCAAATTCCCCTACAAGCTTCCCATAGATTTTTAGGGGGAAATAGCAAGTGGTACAGAAATTAGTAGTTTTATTTAGAGATATCCTGTGTTTCATGGCATTTCTACTCTGCTTTGAAATTTTAACATCTGAGTATTTTTTTTTCCAATAACAAATTCCTTTGGTGTCTACATCCCATCACAGTTTTTAAAATCCCAGGATAGTAAGGGAAAAGCAATGCAGAGAAATAAAATTCTTCAAACTTAAGCAATTTGCAAGTAAGTTCCTAATGCATTACATTAATGCATTTGTGCTTTTGACAAGAAATTTAAAAACTTTCCCCTGGAACAGAAAGAGTTCAGTTGGAGATAACTGAAAACATGGTATGACGAAGTTTAAATCAAGTTCCTTAAGCAAAAGAACCTGTTGAACCATGATAAATGGTTTGATTTCTAAACTAGCATTTTTAAACAGCACATCAGCCAAACTGTCTCTGAGCTGAACCCTCAGCAGTGGAGTATGCACCAGGTGTGAGTGAAACAACTGGATAAAATCAGCCCTTTAATGTGCACATTTCTGACTGATCTTCCAATATTCCAGACTGAACCCCTAACAAAAAGCAAATGCATTAAAACCCCCTGCAGCTGATGTCCTCCCACAGCATGAACAGACAGTTAACACATCCTGGGAGCCCAGCACTCCCCACTAGCTGACCAGTTTGGGGAGCACAGCACACAGAGGGATGTTGCCACTGGGCTCAGTGGCCAGACTGGCCCTCAGCTTGCTGGGGACTGCAGCCACAGGAGGCAACTTGTTAGCAATTCCTTGGAAGGAACCTGAATAGCTGGAAAGGCGCCTGCCGGAGCTTTTCTCCAGGCCGGCTGCTTTGGGCACCCGTTTGCAGATCCAGGGGTGCCGCAGGGCCTGGCTGGGAATCATGCGTGTGGAAGGATCCCAGCTGAGGCAGTCCTTCAGGAAACCAGTGAACAAGGGGTCGTCACAGCCCTTGAGAGCTGTCACCCAGTCCTTGTTCCCCGGGGCCCCGCGGACCTTGCCGCGGCGCGAGCGGCTCCCGCTCAGGGTCACCTTCCCGTCCGGCTGCGTCAGCACCGTGCAGTAACGGGGGTGACCCTTGGAGTTGATGAAGTTCTTGGCTCGCTTGGATTGATCCAAAAGCTTCTGAGGTGGCATTCCGAGAAGTTCCATGATGCAGGCCAGCTGGTCTGCCTCGTCCTCTCCAGGGAAAAGAGGGTAGCCAGTCAAAAGCTCCACCAGGATACAGCCAAAACTCCACATGTCTATGGGCATGCCATAGCGGCTCCCCAGGATCACCTCTGGCGCCCGATAAAACCGGGACTGGATGTACGTGTAGACTCTTTGGTGCTCAAAACAGCTGGACCCAAAATCTATAACCTTGATTCCACTCCTCCCTTGCTGTTTCAAGAGGATATTTTCTGGCTTCAAGTCACAGTGGATGATTTTGTTTCTATAAAGGGCATCCAAACACTGCAGGATGGAGTGAGCGAACTTCCGAACCAGCTGGAGGCTGAAACCCTGAAACTTGTTCCTTTTAATCAGCTCATACAGGTTCATACTCAAGAGTTCAAAGGTCATGCAGATGTGGTTCCGAAAGGTGAAGCTTTCCAGCATGTGGATGACATTCATGCTGCCAGTTTTGTCCTGCTTCTTCAGGTGCTCCAGGATCCTGATCTCCTCGGCAGCTTGGCGATGGAACCTCTTCTCATTGCGAACCATCTTTAAGGCCAGGTGTTGGTGGAGTTTGTGATCATAGACTTTAGCAACTTGTCCAAAACTGCCCTTGCCAATGATTTTGAGCACCTCATACCTGTAAGCCAGGTGGTCATGGGGCACGTGGATGTAGCTGCCTTGGTCGTCGTCGTAGCCGCTGTTGTTGGGGCCACCGACCACCCCCTGCCTCTTTTTGGCAGATGGCCCCACAAAGTAAATCTCAGAGAAGCTGAAGATCTCCTGCTGCTCATAAGCTGACAGCAGATGTTTGAATTGTTTAACAGCTTCCTCTGGAGCTTGGGAGACAGATTTATATGATTTCAAGGAGCTTCCATTGCTTCTAGCACCCAGGCTCTCTAGGGTTTTCTCTTTTGTCAGGGAAGGGAGAGATCTTTCTGGAGTAAGGCCTGCAGACTGAAGAGCACTGCTCCTTCTGTTGCCAGAGTCCTCAAATAACTGCTCCACTTTGACCTGATTTGCAGCCAGAGAGTGATCCTTCATTATAAGTTTGTTGATGGAAACCTACAAAGGGAAAAGAAGTTTAGTTTATCTTTTAAAACACAGATTAAAAATAAAATCACTGCCAAAAGAAAATCAGTAACACGGATGAGTTTGGCATTTATTAGGAAGAAATATAAAATGCTGGGCTAAATTAAGTTACAAGCATAGTTATAGAAGGGTACACAAAGAGAAAGCAACTCCCTGAAACAGCTCATGTGCTTTTAAATCCAGAAAGGGAAACCCTAGCCAGCCAAAGACTCAAACAACCACAAAATACCTATCTCCAGTGTGTGGAGGGCCAGGGAACAGCTATGTTTAGCTTCAAACGTGGGTGCAGCAGCACAACCACCAACAGATGCAACTTGCACCTGTCTGGAGCACGGAATGGAACGTGGATGTGCAGAGAAGTGGCAGGAGGATTGCACAGCCAGGCTGCCAAAGAAGACAAAGCAACACCAGCAGGTGACACATGGCTGCTGTGAGGCAGCTGCACGAGGAGCAGGAGGAGGACAGGGCAAGGCAAGGTAAACCATCCTTTAGAAAAAAATTAATCGTGGGGTTTTAATTTCAAGGGGAAAACATCATCATATCCACACCTCTCTTTGAAATCATGGTGGAATTATGGAATATCCTGAGCTGGAAGGGACCTGCAAAAGTCATCAAGTCCAACTCCTGGCCCTGCACAGGACACCCCAAAATCCCTCCCAGTCCCTGAGAGCGTTGTTCTGGAGCTCTGGCAGCCTCGGGGCTGTGCCCGTGCCCTGGGCAGCCTGTTCTGTGTCCCACCACCCTCTGGGGGACGAACTTTTATCCAGCCTAAATCTCCCTGACACAGCTCCAGCCATTCTCTTGGGTCCTGGCACTGTCACAGAGGGAAGAGAGAGCTGCACAACTCTTTTACACAGACTTGAATTACCAGGAACAACTCCCACTCCAACTCAGCTGAGAGCAGCCTGCAAGCACTCCCTCTTACCACCATGTGCTAAAATATTTACTTCTGAAACAAACCCATACAAGGTGAGACAAACACTGTGAAATTTTCCAGGCTTGTCAGTTTTACTATTTAGTAAATGCTGGGCACCCCAGAGGTCAGTTCCCCACAGCACTGCAGTTTTTCCTTTTCCTGCTTGCTGGCACTCCTTGCTGAGAGGCAGCACAGAGGTGTTGTCCCATCCCAGGCAGAACTGAAGAAGCCCTGACTAAAGCAGCAACATCTGTTTTCCATTTTGTCCTTTAATCTAAAAATAAAGATCTCAGACACATGCCAAACCAAATCCCTGAAAACCAAAATAACTACACAGGAATCAAACAAAAAATATAAATAAACCTGCCGCCCCACAGCAGTAAAACTAAATTCCTTTTTAGTTACATGCAGTCCAACATCTCAGCAGGGTCAGCACATAAGGGAAGTCAATGTTCTCCCCAAAGCCAGCTACACACAGCTCATAAAAGACTCTGTTGGTGCTGCCCTGAAATGCTAGTTCTTGCTCACAAACCCCAAAAAATGGACATTTCCCTGCAGAAGTCAGTTCTTATCAACATGGAGAGATCCTACCGAGCTGCACTCCTCCTATCAACCCCAAAATGCAGCGTGCTGGGAGGGACACGCCTAGCCAGAGCTGAAATGAAAACAACAGAGCCCAGCCCTGGTAACTCAGAATAAACGCCTTTTTCTTGGAGCCTGGCTGAACCTCCCAGATAAGAATGACATTTTTTCAGAGCTGGCTCAAAGACTCCTCAGGCCAGCAGACACAAACAGAAAGTTTACAAATAAACAGAAGATATAAACACAGAACTAGGGTCACACTTGTTTAAATATTCTCTACCTAAGAGCAGAAGCAGCTCTGCGTGTGCTGCTGTTCATAGCAAACATTTTGTACCTTTGAATCCCTAAATAAACCAGCAATTCATGATTCCATTTATCCTGGAACGATTTCTTAATGAAGGAATTGTGGCTTTGGATTTCAAACCTGACTCAACGGTAGTAAGGTCTCAATTTTCATTCTTAGAGGGCTCCCAAAATCAGTTGCCACATGATGGTGAGACACAAATATAGCTCCATCTTCCCCTGAACTCAGGAGAGCTGCACTCAGATGACTCCTGGGTCACCAGCTTTATTTTACAAATCCCAGCCTCCACAGGTTTTTGGTTTTATTGCTGAAGTGCAGGCACGACATGAGGCTGACAACACCAGTGGCACCCTGTTGAAAACTCTGACAAAACTTCATTTTCATTGACAAGGAAACAGTTACTGCAGTTCCTGCACAAACTGGTTTGCAGAGATGCTCTGAACACTGAATTACACAGACTCAATGCAGCCCATGTATTCTCAAAGCAGAGAGACTTTGTGTTCTCCTGCAGGCTCAGGTGAAGGAATGGGCAGCTGCAGTCACCAGACTCCTCAATTCTCATGTAACATTATGTAATAATAAAACATCTTGTAAGAAAACTAAAACTCCAGGTATTTTCCCATTAGAACTCAGCGTCACCATTTTCAGCCTCAGCTCCTGCTTGCCTGATACCACTGAGGCAGGATTTTATTGATACATCACCATGCAAACTGCAATAAATCCTTAATCTTGCCCTAAGAAGTTAACAGGCTTTAAGGAAAAAACACAGATGAAGTCAAATCAAAATATTCATGGGTTTATATTTGCATTTCACTGGATAGTTCCACTCTACTGACTTGTATTCAGCTATGAACAAATGAAGTCACAGTACAGCTTAAAACATTGCAGCTGAAATGTTTCCATATTCCTGCACACAAAAAACCCCAACCCACTACTCTTCAAACCCTACTGCTCAAGAGAACTCCAAATTCCTTCTGTTCCCCCTCAACATTTCCAAAAAGGGAAAAAAACCCCAGACTCATGCCCCTGAGTTTGCACAGACCGAATTTGTTACACCAAAATCCCACAAGGTGATGATTTTCAAATGCATCTTACTCAGGGCAATGTCTATTTTCACTTTTTAGAAAGTGAGAGGTTTCTTTTTAAGCTTAAGCTCCTTCCCTTCTGCCAGAACTCCACAAGAGCCAGAACACAGATTTAAAACCCATCTAAAGGACAGATCAGTGGACAAAAGTACAGCTGAACATGAGCACTACTGAACCAATTAAAGGGAAAAAAAAACCTCCGAGCTCCACATCTGCTGAGGGAACAGAGCCCTGATGAAAGAGCCCAGCAACACTTTCAGCTCATAAGGACTATTTTGGTAGCAAAAGAAATGACAGATAATGGCCAAGTTTTCAGAGCATTAAGATACTTTTGTGAGCTGTTTGGCAGCCACAGAGATTCACACTGCTCCTTCTGCTGCTCCTGCAACACTTACCCGTCAGAATTTTCATGAGGGAAACTAAAATGGAAACGTGCAGGAGGAGGCAGAGCAAAGCGTTTGTGGATTGACTTATCAGAGCACAAGGTGACACGGCAGAAGGCTTCAGCCCTTTGTAAAGTAACTTTTTTTTAATTAAAACACGAGCTGAGGGCAGTAAGATGGGATTCCTCAGGCTGCCAGCAAGTTCTGCACTGAGCACAGCACATCATTTTCGTGCTCAGTAAAAACAATAATGTTAAGAAGCCTCTACAGAGCTGCAAAATCCCACTTTTAAAATCTATTCTCTGTAGGGAGGTGTCAGACCCCAGCACAGTTCTCACTCCCACACAGCACAACGTGAAGACACAGATGACTTAAAATACTCACATGAGGTCTTGAAAGGGAAGGAAGTCCCGAAGGGCTCCGTTCTTCATTTGTAGGCTCTGGGTATCTGCACTCATCTATCCTCATATAGGAGTCGTATAATCCATCTCCAATCCTGCCTGCAACGGTCCCACACACAAACCAGTTATTCACAACAATTCACACCGACACAGACAGAGCCGAAAGCTGAAATGCACATTTTAGTCCGTAAAATCATTGATTCTCTTTCATTCATTAAATGATCTTTGGAATTTAACTGATTTTTCAAACCGCAGGAGTGCGATGCTTCTGGGAAATCTTAATTAGAGATACTTTTAATTTAGAGGTTCTTTTTTGTTAATCAACTTCTGCACTGCAAAAAAAAAAAAAAAATCCCTAAGAATCACTGACCACCATTCTCCCGCCTTCCCCTTAATCAGGATAATCCCAAACGAGCAGAAAACGAGCAAACACTTAAACACTTGATAGGACTACCCTTCAAAGCAGGTTATCGCTTAAAAATGAGATGTGAGAATTACAGCTGCAAAAGCGTGGGGAAGGAAAAAAAAAAATAAGAAAAAAGGCGGCGTCTCTCGCTGTCGGCTGCTGAAGAACTTCAAATCGCGACGCCTATCGCGACAGACCCGACGGACGGCTGGCACCACGCGGGGGGCTCGGCAACCGCCGACCCAAACCGCATCGCCCCCTTTCCCCCAACCCCGCGGGACCCCCGGCCGCCCGCTCCTCCTCACCGGCCGCCAGAGGCCCGTCCGGCTTCCTGCCGAGCAGCATCGTGTCGGGGGGGCCCCGGCGCGGGCCCCATTCCCGGCGGGTGCCGCTGCCCAGCGCGGCCGCTCGGCCCCGGCCCGGCCCGGCCGTTGCCCCGGGAACGGCCCCCGCCCGCGCCTGCGCAGCGCCGCCGGGGCGGGATCGCGCCCGGGGCTGCGGAGCTCCGCGGCTCGGTTTGCTGCTCCCCTCAGGGGCACCCGCCCTACGGGACCGCCTCACCCGGGGCTGCGGAGCTCCAGCGCTCTCTCGCTTGTATCCTGAGCTAAACCCGCCCTACGGGACGCCCGCACCCGAGGCCGCGGAGCTCCGCGGCTCGGTTTGCTGCTCCCCTCAGGGGCACCCACCCTACGGGACCCGCGCTCCCGGGGCTGCGGAGCTCCAGCGCTGTCTCGCTTCTCCCATCAGGGGCACCCGCCCTACGGGATCCCCTCTCCCGGGGCTGCGGAGCTCCAGCGGTCCCTCGCTTCTCCCCTGAGGTGATCCCGCCCTATGGGACGCCCGCACCCGGGGCTGCGGAGCTCCAGCGCTCCTTCGCTTCTCTCCTGAGCTAAACCCGCCCTACGGGATCCCCTCGCCAGAGGCTGAGGAGCGCCAGTGCTCCCTCGCTTCTCCCCTCAGCTGAACCCGCCCTACGGGACCCCCGTTCCCGGGACTGCGGAGCTCCCGCGCTCTCTCGCTTCTCCCCTGCGCTAATCCCTCCCTACGGGATCCCCTCACCCGAGGCTGCGGAGCTCCAGCGCTCCCTCGCTTCTCCCCTCAGGGAAACCCGCCCCGCGGGGACCCCCGCACACCGCGGAGTGCTCGGCGTGGGGGAGAGGAGGCCGCTGGGGCGGGATCGCGCCCGGGGCTGCGGAGCTCCAGCGATCGCCTCGCTTCTCCCCTCAGCCAAACCCCACACCCAGGGCTGCGGAGCTCCAGCGCTCCCTCGATTCTCCCCTCAGGGAAACCCGCCCCGCGGGGCCCCCGCACTCCGCGGAGTGCTCGGCATGGAGGAAAGGAGGCTCCTCACACCGAGGTGTGGAAGGAGCGCTCAGTAGTAAGGCAGTTGCAGAGAGGCGGATGGAGGCAAAAGTCTGAGTGCTGCATGTGGGGGCATCTGGCACAGAGCAGGCTGGCTGAGCCTGCCAGCCGCTCTGCAGGAATTGATTTGGAATAAAAAGTCCAGGACAACGTTCAGGCCCCCCACGAGCAGCCATGGATTTTACCTGATACAGAAGGAGTTACAGAGCTGGAGGCATTGGTGGCATTTTGGAACATGAGAGCTGTCTAATGAGATGTAGAAGGTGTATTTATTTCCACAAACTGACGTTAAAATAATAATAAAAAAAAAAAAAATCAAGTGGAGTTTGACTTTCTGGCTCTGCACAACTCCCTGCCAGGAGGGGACAGCCGGGAATCTTATCCCAGAGAACAGGGACAGGAGGAGAGGGAATGGCCTCAGGCTGGGCTGGGGAGGCTCAGGGTGGACATCAGCAGAAATTTCTCCATGGAAAGGGTGCTCAGGCCTTGGCAGGGGCTGCCCAGGGCAGTCAGGGGTCCCCATCCCAGGAGGTGTCCAAGGAACACTTGGATGTGGCACTGGGTGCCCTGGGCTGGTGACAAGGTGGGGATCAGGCACAGGTTGGATTCAAAGGTCTTGGAGATCTTTTCCAACCCAAATGATTCTGTGATTCTGTTTCTCATCCTTATAATGCTGGCATGACTTCTCTGATACCAAAACAGACCAAAGAGCCTATACTTCCCTCCACAGGGATCAAAATAAAAAATGAAATAGAAAATAAAATCCCACAATTCAGTAAAGAAGCAAGCCAGAACTGGATGCTTTAGATACAGAATATATCCACAAAGAGATCTACACAGGTCTGTAAACACAGGTCCAACTCACAATTTGAAATACTCCAGGCTAAAATACACAGCTGCTTGAAAAGCTCAAGTGAAACAACAAAAAAATTGGAGTATTTTTCATTAATCAGTCCCTTAAAGTGTATTAGTAAATACTGAAAATTAATTATAGTGTCCCTGTAACTCCAGCATGTTCTTTGTGCAGTGGAATACTTCAAAAGTGAGATTGAAAGGAGAAAATATCCAAAGTCTGTCATGGAATTACAGGATTATCATGGTTGGAGAAGACCTTTAGGATCATCAAAGCCAACTGGCACTGCAAGAACTGAAACATAACACCACTAAAAAATCTATTAAATACTTTTTGAAATAAAAATCTAGTAAATACTATTCATACAGGTTCATCAATAGGCTTGTTTAAAAAAAAATTAAAATTAGTGTCTGAAACACATATGATACTGAAGTAGTGTAAGAACTCCCAAGTTTCAAGAAAAATTTCCTCCCAAGAAAGGTTTCCCAACCACAAAGCACAGCAGCTCAACCCATGAAAATCACCATCCTTTCTTTGTCTCATTAATACTGTGCTAATGATCCCAGAATCCTGGAGTGATTTGGGTGGGAAGGACCCTCAGGGCCCACCCAGTTCCAAGCCACACCATGGGCAGGGACACCTTCCACTATTATCCCAGGCTGCTCCAGGCCCATCCAAGCTGGCCTGGGCCATCCAGGGACGGGAGAGCCACGATTCCATATCCTGCAGCTCAAGGCTCCGAATTGTCACTGTGACACTCCCAAGCTTTGCCAACTCACACTGACTGTAAATAATTAAGGGAAGAGAAATCCATGAGAGCCTGTTCCCAGCTCCACAGTTGCAGCTATGGGTTAAAATCTCTGGAATGATGGCAGATGGTTTCCCCCAGCCGGCGACGTGGGCGGTACGAGCCCCCAGTGCCACCTTTGCACAAACGCGTAACGGGAGATTTTCAGCTGGGAGGAAAACGCCAGAATCCGAATTGTTCCAGGCTTTTTCATCAGACCCTACACCTCAAGCAACTCCCCTTTCCCAACAGCCCCAGAACCAATAAATTATCCCTGTGGAAAAGGCTGGATCACTTCTGTAGGCCCAACACGTTTCCTTTCCTTCGCGTTTTTCATAAGGCACCAAGACAAATGTTTGCTTTGGATTCCTGGAAAAAAGGCTGCTTTTCCCATTACCTCCATGTGAGCAGAACGCAACCTGGACTCGGGTGCAGCCACCTGAGAAATCTGAAAGCAGGAATTTTCTTTTTTAATCAAGAAGGTGGAAATTATCAACAAGGCTCCAGAAGCCACCAGAATTTCAAGAAACAGCATTTGCTTACTTTTATACACCTTCAAAGCCCTTTCTTTTTTTTTAATTAACAGGCTTTTAAATATCAATCAAATTAGTACAAGCATCCATCAAGCATTTCAATAGTTTCTACAGCCCCTTTTAACACTATTATTACGTCCCACTAGGAAAACAGACCCAAGTAATCACATTTTATTGAGCTCCACCATTTCCCCCCACCTCTTTCTACAGGACAGGGCAGAAACTTCATTTTGTACAAGTAACTGGGATACATCCATTGCAAAACCAACAAGGTGGGGTGCTTTTTTATTGTATAAAATATATTTTTTGATCATAAAGGGTGTTTTCTTTTCCTGGTTTTACAGAGTCTGTGTTTTAAGTAGATTGTAACTATCTGCCCCGGGAACGGCCCCCGCCCGCCGCCCGCCCGCCCGCGCCTGCGCAGCGCCGCCGGGGCGGGATCGCGCCCGGGGCTGCGGAGCTCCGCGGCTCGGTTTGCTGCTCCCCTCAGGGGCACCCGCCCTACGGGATCCCCTCTCCTGGGGCTGCGGAGCTCCAGCGGTCCCTCGCTTCTCCCCTGAGCTAATCCCGCCCTATGGGACGCCCGCACCCGGGGCTGCGGAGCTCCAGCGCTCCTTCGCTTCTCTCCTGAGCTAAACCCGCCCTACGGGATCCCCTCGCCGGAGGCTGAGGAGCTCCAGCGCTCCCTCGCTTCTCCCCTCAGGGAAACCCGCCCCGCGGGGACCCCCGCACACCGCGGAGTGCTCGGCGTGGGGGAGAGGAGGCCGCTGGGGCGGGATCGCGCCCGGGGCTGCGGAGCTCCAGCGATCGCCTCGCTTCTCCCCTCAGCCAAACCCCACACCCAGGGCTGCGGAGCTCCAGCGCTCCCTCGCTTCTCCCCTCAGGGAAACCCGCCCCGCGGGGCCCCCGCACTCCGCGGAGTGCTCGGCATGGAGGAAAGGAGGCTCCTCACACCGAGGTGTGGAAGGAGCGCTCAGTAGTAAGGCAGTTGCAGAGAGGCGGATGGAGGCAAAAGGCTGAGTGCTGCATGTGGGGGCATCTGGCACAGAGCAGGCTGGCTGAGCCTGCCAGCCGCTCTGCAGGAATTGATTTGGAATAAAAAGTCCAGGACAACGTTCAGGCCCCTCACGAGCAGCCAATGATTTTACCTGATACAGAAGGAGTTACAGAGCTGGAGGCATTGGTGGCATTTTGGAACATGAGAGCTGTCTAATGAGATGTAGGAGGTGTATTTATTTCCACAAACTGACGTTAAAATAATAATAAAAAAAAAAAAAATCAAGTGGAGTTTGACTTTCTGGCTCTGCACAACTCCCTGCCAGGAGGGGACAGCCGGGAATCTTATCCCAGAGAACAGGGACAGGAGGAGAGGGAATGGCCTCAGGCTGGGCTGGGGAGGCTCAGGGTGGACACCAGCAGGAATTTCCTCCTGGAAGGGGCTGCCCAGGGGGGTTTGGAGTGCCCATCCCTGGAGGTGTCCAAGGAAGGATGGATGTGGTACTCAGTGCTCTGGGCTAAGGACAATGTGGGCATTGGGCACAGATTGGACTCGATGATCCTGGAGGGATTCTCCAATCTCCATAACTCTGTGATCCTGGGAAGGCTGCAATTACTACAGTACTCCTGTGATATTCCTACCCATTCCACACTCCTCAATCTCCAGCTAGAAATCGATCAGGAACACTCGAGCAAATGTATAAATCACAGCAAGAATGCCCAGCTGCCAGGGCACATTAAAAAGAAAACAGCTAAGAAATTTAAGCACAAAAGAAACCCCACATTTCTGGGAACCCCTCGTGTGGAGGAGCCCCAGGGGCGCCGTGGGGGGACCCGAGAGCCTGGCAGGGAGACCAAGACCCCCTCAGGCAGCTGGCGTTTGGGAGACCGGGACCCCCTTAAGGAGCTGGGATGGGGAGACCGGGACCCCTCAGGGAGCCAGCGTTGGGGGGACAGGGACCCTCTCAAGGAGCCGGGATGAGGAGAACAAGACCCCCTCAGGAAGCCGGCGTTTGGGAGACCGGGACCCCCCTCAAGGAGCTGGGGCGGGGTACCGGGATCGCCTCAGGAAGCCGGGGTAGGGAGACGGGGACCCCCTCAAGGAGCCGGGGCAGGGTGACCAGGACCCCTCAGGGAACCGGCGTTGGGGGGACCGGGACCCCCTCAAGGAACTGAGGTGGGGAGACCAAGACCCCCTCACGGAGTCGGGGCAGGGGAGACCGAGACCCCCTCAAGGAGCTGGGGCGGGTGGCCCGGGACACCTCAGGGAGCCAGTGTTGGGGGGACCGGGACCCCCTGAAGGAACCGGAGCTGGGGGACCGGGGCCCTTCAGGGAGCTGGGGCGGGGGTCCCCAATCGGGCGAAGGGGACTGAGAGCCCTGAGGGCGGCGGGGCGGGGGTCGCGGGGGCTCGGCGCGGCCGGGCGCCGTTTCCAGCCGGACGCTTTATGGGCGCGGACGGCGCCATGGCGGCCGCCGCGGGCTGAGGGGACGGCGCGGGCCCGCCATGTTCGCCAGGGCGTTCCGCGTGAGGGCCAACACCAACATCAAGGGCTCGGACCGGTGAGTGCCGCGCCGGGACCCCGCAGGGACCCCCGCCGGGCCGGGGGGACGCGCGGGGCTCGGCCCCGGGGTCGCGGTCGCGGGCGGCGATGCCCCCGGGAGCAGCTGCTTTCACCCCCTGCTTGTGATACACTCCCGGCCTGAGCACGGAGTGTGCGTTTCGCTGGAAGATGTTGCTGTAATTAAGGCAGGTTTGATTGAATTGTTATGCCGAGGCCTGGATGAGGCCTTCTGTGCTTATTTATAGCAGCGTTCAGTGTCTAACGTGAGCTGAAGAGGTGTTTTGGATAAGGACAGGATTGGGGGGAATGGCTTTAAACTGGAGGAGGGTGCGTTTATATTGGATATTAGGAAGAAATTATTCCCTGTAAGGGGTGGAATGCCCTGGTACAGGGTGCCCAGAGGAGCTGTGGCTGCCCCATCTCTGGAATTGTCCAAGGCCAGGCTGGATGTGGCTTGGAGCCACCTGGGACAGTGGAAGGTGTCCCTGCCATGACAGGGGTGGGACTGGGTGGGATTTAAAGTCTCTTTGAACCCCAACCACCTGTAATTCTCTAATTCTTTATGTTCCTGAGCAGCACTGCTGGGCTGACCTCCTGATTGTTCAGGTTCACTGGACACTGCTGTGAATGACCACAAACCCCCCTGTGCTGGTCACTGGGGTTTAAACTTCAATTAAAACTGGGGGGACAGGGAGATCTGGCTGTCCCCTGCTCCAGCTGTGGGTGACAGGCTGGGCAGAGCCAGTGTGGCACTCCCAGGTTGAAATCACAGCAAACAGAAGCTGAGAGCAGATGTTTAAAGAAGATAGGAGCAGGGCAAGTGTATTCAGCCCTTTCATGGTATTCTTACATGATTTGTAAACCCAGACACAAATGCTTCAAACTATCTCCTGTGAAGAGGTGGGAATCTCAGGAACAGCTGACAAAACAGAACAGCAGATGTAGGAATTAATTTGAGGGATGGCTAGGCAGCTTTGTAACACATTTGGGATTTTGTCATTGCAGGAGGAAGCTACGAAGTGATGTGGCAGCAGCCTTTCCCAGCCTGAGCACTGAACAACTGGCTGAGTTGGTTCCAAACAAGGAGGAGCTCAATGTCATCAAAATATACTCTCACAAAGGGGAGGCCATCACTGTTTACATGAACCACAGGAACCCAATCCTGTTTGAAGTTGAGAAAGTTCTGTATCCAACAGGTAGGGGGAAGGGATTGGAGTCATCCTCCCTCTTTGCTTACCTTCCCAATTAATTATTTTGATTTCACATTTCTTTATTATCCAATTAAGTGGTTTATTATCTAATTAAGTTTAATCTCCTTGATCATCCAGTCAGAGTTTAGTCTTAAAGATGAAAAGAAACAGCATCTAGAAATGTTCTTAATGATGCATTTTTAAATTTACTTCTGTTTTGGGACAGTGTACACTCTGTGGGTCTACCCAGACCTTCTCCCTGCCTTTGCAACATGGCCCCCAGTGCTACAGAAACTTGCAGGAGGTGCAGGTAAGAGCACCAGAACTTTGTCCCTTTGCAGTGCAAAAAGGAGTTGCTTCCAGGGCTTTTTAGGTGTTTTCCTTCACAGTGCAAAAATGTACCTGAAACAAATAGAGGGAATGAGTACTCAAAAAAAATAGTGGTGGTGTCCTAGAAAGGAAATAAATCAGCTGTAAAAGCAGTTTGTGAACAAAGGAAAGTAGGTGAAGGTGTTTAAAGGCAGTGACCTGCTCCGTGTGGGAGGCTCAGGTTTGGAAATCCCTTCTCAGGGTGATGAGCAGCCCTGAACTGGGGCACAGAGCTGCCCGTGCCACTGCTCTGTCCCTTTTGAAAGTTCCTTTGCTGCCAGCCTGCCTCCTGTCAGTGCCCAGGTGAAGAAGCTCGTCCTGTGCATAGGAAGGAAATTTATTTTGGAAGCTGCAGTGCAATCCCTGTCAGCCTGTGCATTGTGCAGGTGGGTTGGAGCTGAGTTCCTGGGTTTCCGGCTCTGCCACCTCCTTGTGGATCGAGACTAACAGGAAAGGATTCTGTTTGCTGGAACCTGCTTTGGATGCAGTTCAGGCTCAGGAGAATCAGCCCATTATAAACTTTAAATTGCTGAACTGCTCAAGCAGAAGAGATTAAATTTGAGCTGCGGCAGCCTTGGTCTCTACCTGGAAGTGCTCACGTAGGAAGGGCTGTCTTTTTCCATGACACAGCATCCAAAGTGGAACTCGGGTCTCTGCTTTGTTTGCTTTTGGGGAAGATCAAGTGCTCGAGTGTGGAGCTGTGATAGACATCTGAGAGAGCCTCGCTGCTGACTTGTAACGACCCAGTTTCTGGGGAAAAAGACTTGCTAATGGGGCAGGACATTGATGAAAGAGGCGTGCGGGTCATTCATCGCCCCTGGCAACCAGGCTACCTCTGTGCAGGATCCAAAGATAAGGAGCTGGCCAGGAGACAATGGCCACAAAGGCAGGGGGAGAGGTAGAGCCAGTCCTCAGAAGGGAGAGGAAAGGCACCAGGCACTCCAGCGCTGCAGACTGGAGGAGAGTCAGTTCCTAAAACAGCGTGTTTTGGATATCTCCTCCATAAATTCAAATACCTGCTGTCTGCCCTGGTAATTGACATAATTTAATGCTGCTTATGTCGTCACATTAAGGCCTTGATGTGGTTTCTGTCCCCAGCCACGTGGAGCTCTGGTGGCAGTTGCAGAGTTCATTCTGAACTTGATAAAAATAGTTGTGACAATGATCAGGGGGAAGAATCTTGGCTTTCTTCAGGCTCCACATTAAATCAGAGATGCTGAGAAAAAATGTAACTGAGATGTCAGCAAAACCAAGCCATGGAACACTCAGACTGGAGGCTGCAGAGAGGGAGAGCAGCTGCTGTTCCCATCCCTTGGTGAGGACATGGTGCCACACCCGCAGCATGGAAAGCTCTGCTTTGCTCACATCCCAGTCTGGGCAGCCCAGGTGTGGGAAGCAGAAGGAAGCAGGGGTGTGGTTTCTGTCCAGAACAGCAAGGAGGCAGCTCCCTGAGAATTCCCAGCTGCCTGCACACATTCAGGAGGGATGGAGCAGCAGTGGCAACTTTGAGGCAATTCTCTCTCCAGGGAAAAAGCTGCTGGGGTAACTTTCCCTTGGGAAGGGGTAGAGTAAATGGGTTATTCCTGATACTTCTCCTTGTTCCTTTCCCTTTCCATGCCATTAGTGAAGAGCCCTGCTTGGAGCTCGTTAAAAGCAGTCCCTCAGGTCTGGCAGGGCTGAGCAAGCTTCATTCCTCTGCAGTTTTTTGGGATGTGCCCAGCAGCCTTATATCCAGATCCTTATGGATTGGATCCCGCACTCCACGGGGAAGAAGCCGTGCTTTAGAAGGAGGAGCAGAGAATCCTGTTCTCCCTGGCGTGTGCTCAGCTCGTGTTTTTGCTGAGTAACGGGAGGGAGGGGGCGGAGGAGGCGGTGCCCGAGCGTTTCATTGAGAAATGGGTTCATTCTTCCCGCAGACCTGATGCTGCCAGGAGTTGTGGTGCCACCTTCTGGCCTCCCTCAAGTGCAACGGGGCACGCTCTGTGCTGTCACCCTGCTGGGAAACAGGTACAGAGGATTCTCCAATCCACACCTGTCCAGAAACTAAACATGAGGTGAAGGGTTTTGGGGAAATCAAAGCAGGAGTGCTGTCGTGCATTTGATGCACAGGGAACCTCAGCAGTAGAAGATACAGCAGGAAAAAAACCTTAATTTTTTGGCTTAGGATATGTTTGAACTGAAGTGGGAAGCTTTGTAAATTGGTTCTTTTGGGCCAATGTTTTTAACAAAATGTTGTATTCTGCACAATTGTCTTTGTGTCTGTGTGGAAATTTGAAGTGAGGGAGTGTTAAAGCCATTGGTTTTCTCTCACTGCTGGTCTCTTCTGGCAGTGCATGTGCTTCTTGTAATTTATTAAAAGCAAGAATGTGTCACTGTACAACCTTCACTTCATCCAGGCTGCACTTATCCTCGGGATTCTTTGGAAAACCTTACATACCAGAAGGATAACAAAAAAATACGTAGATGCTTGAAAAAAACCCCACATTGTAAAGAACAGGGAGGTTGTAAAATAAATTCAGTCTGACACATCAGCACAGCCTGTGTGCAGTAGCACAGCATGTTTGTGTTGTCCTGCTCCAACATTCCCTTCTTTTCCCAGAGCTCCCGTGGCAGTTGGAGTTGCCACCATGTCCACAGAGGAGATGCTGGCTGCTGGAATGAAAGGGAAGGGCTTTGCTGTGCTGCACACCCACCTGGATCACCTCTGGTGGGTAATCTTGGGGAAAATGTGCAACAGGTCTCATGTGTTTACTGAAATCCAAATCTGTGCCCCACTAAGATTAATCTGCCAGGCCAACTTAGTGAATTGTTTGGGTACAGCTTAGGTAGGACCTTTATTTAGAATTTATGGAGGAAAATGAGTTCAAAGTAAATTTTATAGTTCAGAGATTACAGAAAAAGACCCGTGCAGGTGCCAGTTCCTTTATTCAAAGTGACATCTGTTCACTGTCCTGTGGTTGAAAGCAGCAAAAGGAAAGCTGTGTTCTGCTTTTTCTTCCTTTTGTAGGGAATATGGTGACAAATCTTCTCCTCCTACCTTAGCTCCCTTGGTAACAGATTCTGCTGCAATGGAGAGTGCTGGAGACAAGGAGGAGCTGCAGGGGAAGGAGCCTGGCAGCAGCTGCTGCCCTGAGCCAGAGCAGCACGTGGACATCAGGGATTTGAGCCTGAGGGACAGAGACACTTGTGCAGAACTGCTGGGGAAGGAGGAGCTGCATGAGAACAGAGCTGCAGAACCAGCTGAGGATGCCAGCACAGAGGACCAGCAGGAGGCTGAGGACAGCAGGACCCCACAAGGTATTTTTGGATCCCAGTGAAACCAAACCATGCCCCTTTGGTTTGCTGAACCCACAGACAACTCACTGCCTACCTGTTCTTTTTTTCTCCCTGCAGAGCAAATGGATGCTTTGTTTAATCAGTGCTTTTTCCATGCCTTAAAATGCAGAGTAAAGAAGTCAGATCTCCCTCTGCTCACCAGCACATTTCTAGGCAGCCACATGGTCTCCTGCTGGTACGTGGGAAGGAGATGGAATTGGGATTTGCATGCTGGGATTTGGTCTTTAAAACGTGGAGATTGTGTGGGATATTTAGGAAGAAGGTTTTGAGTAAAAAATGAAATCCAGTTCTTGAATAAGATTATGCTCACTTCTGCCCTCAAGTACTTTGATCAAATACAGTTCTTATATTAAAGACTTGGATGTAAGGATTGTCCAGACCTGGATTTGCACTTGGGAGCCAACTTGACTTGGCTGAGATTGGTTTCACCAGGTTTAGTCACCTGAGTGGCTGCTTCCCTGCCCACGAGATCGTCAGCACTAATTTTACTCATCACATTCTGTTTATCAGCTCCTTTGGACTAGTTCTTCCTCTGTGTGATTTGTATTCCTGCTGTTAAGAAACTTCTAGCATAAGTAGCAAGATTTAAGAAGAAATGAAGGGTGACTTATAACTAAAGAACTTTTAAAAAATCCATTTATAGCCCTGCTGGAAAACAACTGGACATAAAGAAATCAAGCTATAAGAAGGTGAGATTTTTCTGTTGGTTTGGGTGTTTGTTTTTTTTTTAATTAATTTTAATAAGTAACAGAAGAAGAGAAAAAGTTTAAAACACAAGAGCAGGAGTTTAAGATGCTTGACTCCACATTTCTGATTGTTGCTTCCTTCAGTTCTCTAAATTCCTGCAATGCATGCAGCACCAGAGGATCTTACAAGTGAAGGAGCTGAGCAAAGGTGTGGAGAGCATCGTGGACGTGGACTGGAAACACCCAGAGTACGTAGAATATCCCAGTTTTTAAAAGAGCTGGGAGGCTCTGAAAGAAGGGAGTGCAATCTGCTGCCTCCAGCTCTGTTTCCATCCCTTCTACTCACTCCCAACAATTCTTGTGGCAGCATTAAAGCATTTGCAGTGCCTGAAGGATTTTCCTCAGCCTCTGCTGCCCAAGACAGCAAAAGTGAAGACAGAGAACAAGTGTACCATGCTCCTGAAATCATTCCACTCTATGGGGTCTCCACAAAAATGATCCCACTCTTTCAGGAATCTGGACACAGGTAAGCACAAAAAAAATGAAGAGAGAGATCAACAAAACTGCAGTTGCTGTTTCTTTCTTACTGCCAGAACCCAACACCCAAATACTTTGGAGTTAAAAATTCTCTTTGTCTTCAGAAAAGGCAGCATCCTCTCAAGCAGTGAGGTGAGAAACATCATCATTAACTACGTGAAGAGTAATGAGTTGGTTGATGAAACAAACAAAAAGTGAGTACAGGTGGAAGTTTTCCTCCCCTGCTTCTACAGGAGAGGCTGAAATGAGAGGGAAAAAAAGTGACCTGGTTTGCTCCTTCTGTGTGCTTTTGTTTTGCAGCTTTGTAAAGGTGAATGCCATTCTGTGTGACTGCCTGTTGGATAAATCAGAACACGATGAGATCTCACACCTTAAATGGGATGAACTCTTGAGCAGGTGATTGTTCTCTCAATATCCCTTCCCAGAACTGCACAGATTTATTGCCTGCAACTCAAACCCCATGGTGGGAGCTGCCTGAGCTGTAATTTCCTGGAGATAAATGGGAACAAGATGAGATTTCACACCTTAAATGAGACAACCTTTTGAGCAGGTGCTTGTTCTCAATATCCCTTCCCAGAATAACAGATCATTGCTTTGTCCAGGTGCCTGGAACGACTGCAGCCCTTACACCAGGTGACATTTTCTGGACAAGAACCCGTGGTGAGGAAAGGAAACATTGAACCCATTGACATCAGCATAGCACAGAGATCATCAAACAAGAAGGTGAAAAAACACAAATTCATGGAGCAGATGAGATCCCAGGTCCTGAGGGCAGCTTTGGCAATCATTATTAAACCCTCAGAACTGATATTTCCAGTCCTTACGAGTTTCCAATCATTATTTAACCCTTCAGCAGTGATGTTTCCAATCATTATTAACCCCTTAGAAGTGATGTTTCCAAGCATTATTTAAACCTTCAGCAGTGATGTTTGCAATCATTATTAAGCCTTCAGCAGTGATGTTTGCAATCATTATCAATCCCCACAGGTGACAATTATCAAGAACCTTGAGCTGTATGGTCTGGACCCACAGTGTGTGGCCAATACTCTCCAACAGAAGGTCCAAGCCAGTGCCACCATCAGCCCAGCACCAGGAGCAAAGGACAGAGTCCAGGTCCAGATCCAAGGCAACCAAATCCATCATCTTGCCAAGATGCTGCTCGGTAAGAAGATTCTGGAACTGGGCTGGTTGCAGCAAAACTGAGATTTTAATTCTTCTTTAACTCTTCCTTACCTGAAGTGAGCTCTTGGTTGTGTTGCAGAAGAATATCAGCTACCTCGGAAATACATCCAAGGCCTGGAGAAGGCTCCAAAGCTTGGCCGTAAGAAGTAGGAGAAAAATCCACTGCAAGGATTGCTCAGCTCTCATTATTTATAGAAGGATCATGCACAGGCCCTGCTCATTCCACAATGAGTCCTGGGCGTTTACAAGGTCTGGAATTCACCCAAATAATAATAGTGCTCCAGGTGTTCATTTTTCATAAAAATAAAAAGCTCAATGAACCTCTTGGCGTTATCCTCTTGTGATTGTTTAATGGAAATTGATACTGAAGCACTGGATGCTACAGTGGCTTTTGGGTAGTTCAGCATTCTTGCTTTGCATCTTTGATCAAGGATGTGGAATAAATCTCCTCTGAAATATGAGAAAAACACATTCCAACACAATCCTGGGGCAGTGCAGTGTGTTCTGCCATTGAGTAAAACCCGCTGTGGCTTAGATTTTATCCTTTTAAACATTGCCAGATACTGAATTCAGACACTTCCAACACTGAGAATTAACTGCATTAGCTGCACTTCTGTAGTTCATACCATTTTTATATATAAAAATACATTAAATACAATAAAGATATTATTTTTATATATAAAAATACATTTTAATGTATGACATGAGCTGTAATTTATCACAGGTAACAGTTCTGACAGCCCCAGCTAAAAGATTAATTAATGGAACACTTTGGGCAGGTCTTACAGGTGTGGATGTTCTTTAGCTCTTTAACAGTAGGTTAGGAAATTTAAATTCACTTCTAGGAAGGATTCCTGTATTTCCCTTTAGACTAAATTCATTAAAGTTCCATAGGAGGGCACCAGAAAAAGAAGGTCAAGAGATTTCTTTAATTACTGACCATTTTATTGTCATTGTCTCTTACACTGTCTGTACATGAACAAATAGTTCCAGAACCTTCAAAAAAAGCTGAGAGTGAGACATTTTGTAAAAATGCCATAGAATCACTAGGGAGTAGTAAAAATAAATTACAGCATTGCAAAAATGCATTTCACTTTGCCATAGAAGCTCTACTATTCCATCCTATACACATTATTTTACAGGTTTTACAGTAGCCATGGAAAAGAAACTCACACGACCTAGGCGAGACAATTGCTAACCAAAGGCACTGCCAACAGGATTTGCGCTTAAAGAAGGGGCAAATACTCCTAAAAACAGCTCAACTGACCCATGAGAATTTGAGTTTCAACACCCACCAACTCTTCAAATGCCCCTCATATTGAAAAAAAAAAAAACAAACCCAAAAGAACGAGCCCTGCTGGTGGCAGGAGGTTTCAGCAGCATCCACAGTGATTGCATACGAAGCCATGCCTTGTACAAACTGTCAAAGACATGCTGGGGCCAGGAAGGGAGCGGGGACACTCACCAAAACAAAAACAAAAACAACAAAAAAATGAAACCTGCACAACTTTCAGCCAGAAAGAAAAGGGATTTCAAACCAAGCGTGTGGCTCTTGCCTCTGAGCCACCGGCAGTTTTTTACAGCGCTCTTCCCACGGTGGAACTGAAGTATTTATAAGGTGCTGTCAAGGCTCAGAGCACCAGATAAACGGTATTTAAATGACTCCACAAGTGAAGAGTGAAGTGCTAAGTCTGCTTGTAGCTGGACAAACAGCCCCAGAGCATGGCAAGTGCTGCTCCGTGGCTGCCAGCACTTGTTAAAGGTCGTTGGGTGTAGAGTACAGTACAGCTGGAGGCTCCTCTGCACCAGAGCCCTGCGAGCAAACCCTCACTGCTGACCAGAACAGGAGCTGCAACTGAGCTTGGCACAAAGTGGCTTTCACACCAGCCGAGGGCTCCAAGTGATGCAGTTACTCTCATAAGGTTTAGAAACAAACATACTCAAAATCTGGAAAAAAAAAAAAATCCCAAGCAATCACCTTCCAGAAAGAAACAAAGCAGTTCCTCATCCCTCCCTGTGGGGACAGGAGAGACAAGGCCTCTGCACAGCTTCCTCCTTAGCCCAAATGCAAAGTTTTCACACTTAAGGGAAAAAAAAGGCACTGAGGTAAATTTGAACTCCTCCCTGTTCCCCCATAACCTGCTGGCTCCCCTCCCACGGGGTGTAGGTGGGATCCCAGCAGCCACAGTGAGCTCCGCGGAGCCCACACCAACCCCTGTCCCTGCTCCACCCCAACCCAGGGCTGGCATTCCCTGTTCCTGGGCTGTGACCAGAGGGAGGGCTGGCCCTGCTGTGTGCAGTGTGCTCAGCATGGAGCACTGAGGGTAAACATGGGGCCCATCCTCTCCCCGGGGATCCCTGGAGCATTCCCAGCCTGGCAGAGATCCCTGCACGGCCTCAGCACCAGAGCAAGGGCAGGGACCCAGCCTGCAGCTCGAGGACTTTGCTGAGGGATGCTCAGCGTGGCGTGGTGGCAGCCCTGAGACAGGCAGAGAGAGACTTGCTGTCCTCTCCTGGCTCCACGGAGAGAGCAAACCCTGGGAAGCTTCCTGCTTCAGCAGGACGGCACCAGTTGAGAGTGGGGAGGGAGAACAGGGCACAGGGACAGCAGGGCTGGGACAGCAGGAGCAGGAGGAAGCCCAGCTGAGGTGAGCAGAAAGCATCCAAGGACAGTAATTCTCTTCCTTGGTGCCACCTCCACACCCCAGCCCTGGATGGGGCTCCTCTCCCTCGGGGCCAGGCATGTTCACAGCTCAAAATCTGATTTGTGAAGGGGTTTTGAGCTTTCCTGGGTTCCTCTGATGGACACGTATTGCTAAACCTTCAACACTGAACCCTCAGCCTGTGCCCCAACCATCACCTTTACACTTTTCAAACAGAATTTCTGGAAAGAAAGGTCCCAGTTCCTACAGAGTGGATAACTGGTGAAACCCTGGCTAACTTGGCTAAGCATCAGGGACAGTTACTGTAATTCAGCTCTTTCCAAAATCAGAAGTCAAATAGAATCAAAATGAATGATTTTCCTGGGAATTACTACTACCAAGTTGCAATAATATTTACTAACAGACTGTTGGGGTGTTGCAGCTGCCTTGGTGTGCTAACCTGGCATTTCCCTGGCTGCCTCAGCCCTGAACAAGTCCAGGGCTTGCTTAGAGCTGCAACACCCACATGGTTTGGTGCAACAACCTCCTCCCCTTCTCCTGCTGCTTCCTGTGCTCTCCTTACGAAACCAGAACTGGGCCACGAGGCCACTGTGGGCCACAGCCCCTCCAAACAGGAACAAGCAGCTTGCTGGGAGGAGCAGGAACAGCAAGAGCTGCCCTGCTCCAAACTTCAGCCAGCACAGGGGTCCTGTTGGGTGTCACAGTGAGAATTTTCCACGCAGCCTCTCCAGCGGGTGGCACGGCTGGAAAGCCAACCAGCAGCTGTGTTTGCTTTGTTGAAGCTGTTTTAAAAACAGGCTTCCCGTTCTTGGACTGGCTCTGGTCCTGGGAGAAGAGGTTTCAGAAGAAGAAAATGCAATAGGATCATTTTAGGGGTGCTGGGAGCCAGTCCTTATGGAAGGTTGAAGAGGGAGAATGACTACTAAGGTGTCCTGAGAAGTCTTTTCATTAAAAACAGTCTCTAGGTTAGTCTAATGCCCAGTGCCTCCTGAAGGTTATCCAGGTTTGCCTCTGGCCTCTTTCAGGGTCTGTTGCAGTCTCTGTTTGAACCTCTCGTACTTCTTGTGCACTTGCTGGATTTTGTCCTTCTCCTCTTTCTCCAGGATCATCAGGAAGTTCTGCAGCTCTGGGATGGAGAAGGCTTCCCACTGCAAAACCAGCAAGAGGCAAAGTGAGCACTGGGCTTTGTGGGTTCTTACCTGAATCTGTGAGGAGGAGCAATAAAATACATTGAAATGTATCTGATCTCCAGGGATTTAACCTCGAGTGGCGAGAGGGATGGGATGAGGGGCTGCAGCAGGAAGGACCATCCCAATTCTCCCATCCCACATGGGAAGCAGAATCCTGCAGGATGCAGCAGCTCCCAGCATTCGCTTCACTGTGGTGGGGAGCAAGATTTCAACCAAAAACTGACTGTGAATTTATTACCTGAGTGTCCCTGGCTTTTACTTAAATTAGTGGACTACTTATAACAGTGCTCAGCTAATCTAATTAGTGAGGATTAACCCTGGGGCGGCACTGCCGGGTTCCACAAACAGATTATGGAGTGGCCATCAAAACTGGCCTCAGCATTTCCACAGCTCAAGTCTGAATTGTTTTAAAAACAGATCATTTAGGAGCAATAAAAGACCTCTTAGAGGGAAGCAGCCCTTTTTGTGGTGCCTCTGTCCCACATCCCCCAGCTCTGCCATGTGCTCCATATTCGTGTGAAAACCAAGGAAAGGTCACCAATGTACCTCAACTTCTCCGGTTTCGTTTTCCTTCAGGACAAAGCTCAGCACGTCGGTGTCAGGGCCCGCCAGCAGCCGCAGGTACAGCGGGTACTCGGTGAGAGGGAGCTTCTGGAACAGCACTGCAAGGACAGCAGACACCGCCCGTGAGATCAGGGCTGCCAGGGCAGAGGGAAGCTCAGGGGATCTGCTGGAGCATGGCAAGGATGCTCAGCGTCACAGGGCTGAGTCTTTATCACAGATTTACCACGATCCCTGTGAGGTCCCAGGTGGTTTCACCCCTTCAGAAATCATAACTCCCTGTTAACCTAAGCAGCATCACCTCCTGTGCAGGTCTGGCCTTTGATTCACCTGGATTTAGGCTCTGCCTGCCTGACACCCCAGTGAGTCCTACAGCACACCAACCAGAAGCCAAACTCCCCACCAGCTGCCAGGCCCTGAACTCACCTTGCCCATCTTTCCTCATCTCCTTGAAAAGTGCAAACTTCTGGGGGTTATCCACCACCATGAACTTCTTCAGCAGCGCCTGGATCACCTGGCCCACCGTGGTGGTGCTGCTGATGTGCAGCTGCTTGACGGCATCCAGGGGCAGGTAGAAGGAGGTCCTCCTGTGCGTCATCTCAGCCAGGTTCACCTCGTGGAGGGCATCGTAGATGGACTGGGGCCGGATCCCGGCCGGCACCGTCACCGGGCGCCGCAGCTTCAGGTGCACCTTGATGAACCCCGTGTAGGTCCCGTCGTCGTTCTGGGGCAAAGCACACAGGGATCAGGCTCCAGGCAGCTCTTCCAGCCCGTTTCCCACCACAGGAGGCTGGGGGGTGACAGCAGGAGCTGGCCCTGCTCCGGGAGTTCCAGCGTTCCTCGTTAATCATGTCAAAAATACCCAGTAATGTCGGGGCAGTCACTGCTGGTTTTCTCTTGGTAATGACTCATCCCTTCCTCTCGCCTGTGGGATCTTGTTTTATTTCAAACCAGCCCTGCTACCAGGCAGTTATGGAAATTCCATTGCATGGAATTTGTAGTTGCACTTAATATGGATTTGAAACCCCTGGTTCAGCAGGATCTCCCAAACTTATTCCTTATGTTTTATTCCCCATTTAATGGATTCTCACATCTCCATGTACCAAATCATCCCTGAACATCAGCTGATCCCACCACAGGTCTCTTACCCCACCCTCAGCTCCACAAAAATGCAGGAATCAGGAGAAAAGCCTGGTTCTGCACAGTGCACCTGGAAGCCTGGCAGTGGTGAGGGCAGAGCTTCTCTCTCTAGAAAGGTTTTGTGCTCCTGAAGCCACTTCCAACAGCTCACAGCCCTGGTTCCACCCTGACTCACCCCCACTGGGGCTCATCCAGGGCTTTGTGGCAGCTCCTTGCCAGAGATCAGTGCCAGCAGGAAGGGATGGAGGCAGGGAAGGGTTACCTGGAGTGCCAGTGACACTGCAAAGCCCAGCAGGAGGAAAAGCAGCTTGGCAGCCCCCCTCACCCCAGTGACACCTTCCCCACAGGCTGGCCCCGTGCAGGGCCCACAGGAACCAGCAGCAGGCTGTGTGTGTGAGGGGAAACCAGCCCAGGACGTACCAGCTTCATCACGAGGCAGTTGGTGACCTTTGCATTGTACTTTTCAATCTTCTGTTTGATCTCCTGGATGGTTGGAGGCTCAGGTTTTTCTTCTTCTACCGTTTGTGTCGCATTCTGCAATCAGAAGAGTGGGGCTTTAGATGCTTTGTGTGTTGGGTAATGCTCCATCTGTTCAGCCCCTGAAAGCAGGAGCGGATCCTGCTCAGTTCTGAGCAGTGATGATGCAGGTGGGGACGGTCCCAAATGTGCAGGATGCCACATCCCAACCCCAAACCACCTCTGACACCAGTGACAGGCAGTGGAGGGCAACACAAAATGCACCAGTTGGTGGCACGGGGCAGTAAAGCATCCCAGTACAAACCAGGGAAAAAAAATCCAACCTCTAAAACCCACTTTCAAAGCAAAGCCCCCTCCAGCTGCAAGCATTTATTTCCTTTTTGCAGTGCAAGAAAAAAAAATCCAATCCTATTTCCAGTATTCACGGCTCTGACTCCGCAAAACTCAAGCAGTGGGTTCACCCAGGCAGAACCTGGAGTTAAATCTCTCACTGCTCTTGCCCAAAGCTTGGGAAATTACAGCTCAGAGCAACAAAAGCACACGAGCAGCAGGCTGCTTGTGTGACTGATAATAAATCAGGCACTGCAGGGCCAGGCCAGGCATCCCAGCCATGGCAGGAGCTGCTCAGTGTCTGCCTGGGCTCCCCCAGAGGGACAGAGGCTGCTGCTTGCCCAGCTTTGGGGGAATTTCCTCCAAAACCAACGGGTCTGACCTGTAGGTGGGCTCTGCCTGAAATGTCATTAATGAATAATCACAGAATCCTTGAGGTCAGAAAAGATCTCCGAGATGGAGTCCAGCTGTCAACACAGCACCATGAAGCCATGTCCCCAAGTGTCCCATCCACGGCCTTTTGAACACTTCCAGGGATGGTGATTCCACCATTTCCCCCTTTCATGAAGAAATTTTCATTCCTATCCAGTCCAAAGCTCCCCTGGCTCCCCTCCAGCCAGGAGGGCAGGTCTGCTCCACAGCACTGCCTGCTTTATCTGCTCAATCTGCAGCAAACAAGCCTCTGTGTGTCTTGGGCAATGCTCAGCCCGCTGGATCTCCCTGCTCAGAGCTCTGCTGCCTCCCCAGAACTCACCACCTTCCCTGGTGACAGCCTGGAAATGCATTTTGCCCAGATTTTATGTGGGCTTGCTCAGAAGTTGGCATTAGCAGGGAGCAGGAAGCGTGAAGGGATGTGCCATCAAGGCTGGGAAGGCTCAGAATGAAAACTGTAACCTCTGAGAAGGGAAAAAAAAAGGGGAAAAAGGCAGCTTGGGGAGCAGAGCCTCTTCCCAGGCAGCCCCAGAGCACAGAGGACAAGGACAAAGCAAGCTGTGAACAAGCCAATATTGCCCAAGGCTACCCATGGTATTTCTTTCAGGAGGAGAATCAAGCAGAGAACAATCTGAAACCCTGGCTGCAATCTGGCAAGGCAGCAGCCCTGGATTCACCGAGGCCATTCCCCAGTGACAGCTCAGGATTTCTGCATTTCCACCCCACAGCAGCACACAGCTCAGGACCTCTGGGTCCCCTCTGTGGAGCAGGCACCCAGGGGACAGCAGTGACACTGGGGTGGCACCCAGGGGTCAGCTGTGACACTGGGGTGCAGCCCAGGGGACAGCAGTGACAGTGGGGTGGCACTCAGAGGTCAGCTGTGACACTGGGGTGGCACCCAGGGGACAGCTGTGACACTGGGGTGGCACCCAGGGGACAGCAGTGACACTGGGGTGGCACCCAGGGGACAGCAGTGACACTGGCGTGCAGCCCAGGAGACAGCTGTGACACTGGGGTGGCACCCAGGGGACAGCAGTGACACTGGGGTGCAGCCCAGCCTCCTTGGTCACTCCAGGAGAGGGGCTTTAAACAGGGGCATGGAGTGACAGGACAAGGGGTGGTGGCTTTGAACCAAAAGAGAGGAGATTTACATGAGATATGGGCAGAAATCCTTCCCTGGCAGGGTGGCAGGCCCTGGCACAGGGTGCCCAGAGAAGCTGTGGCTGCCCCATCCCTGGCAGTGCCCAAGGCCAGGCTGGAGCACCCTGGGACAGTGGAGGGTGTCCCTGGGGCAGGGTGGGACTGGATGAGGTCCCTTCCCCAAAGCACTGAAGGTCCTTTCCAACCCAAAGCATTGTATGACAATGAAAGCAGAGCTTTCCTGGGTTATTTGAGAACTGCACATAAAGTTTTTTACAGGAAGGGTGATAAAGATCTGGGATGGCTGCCCGGGGAGGTGGTGCAGTCACCATCCCTGGTGTGTTTAACAAAGCCTGGATGTGGCACTGGGGGCCAGGGTTCAGTTGAGGTGTTGGGGCTGGGTGGGACTTGATGATCTCTAAGGTCTCTTCCACCCAGTCATTCTGTGAATTCTCTGAATTCTGTGAAATATCCTTTTATTAGAACTCCCCAGTCTGTCTGTTGGCTCACGCTGCACCAAGTCTTGGCCACACAAAGGTGCTGGGTTGGCACCTCTGATGTGGCCAAGATGATTTAAAAATCATCTTCAGAAACCATGCTGAGGGTTGAGATTTTGAAAGTAGCATGACGGAAAAGTTAAAAAAAAAAAAAGCAACAAAAAAACCACATCCCTTCCCTATAAGTTAACAGAAGATGAACTCTCAGAAAGCCTGCACTTCCTCATGTCACCCATGTCACAGCACTGAGCCAGGCACAGCTGTGCTGCCCCTCACAGCGCTGGCCCCACCCCAACCATGCAGGGAGGGAGGGCAGGGGACCTCCGGGATTGTCCCCTCCTGCACACAGAGAGCTGGAGCTGCAGAGAGGAGGGCACCACAGCATCATCCATGGCACAAACACAGCCCAGCACAGAGAGCATCATCCATCCATCATCCATCCATGTCCCTGTCACTGCAGATTTTCTCTCCCCAGGAGGGCAGGTCCCTCCCCTGGTGACGTTCCCAGCCAAGGGACAGTGCCAGCAGTTAAGAGCAGCTCGGTTTCCATGGAGGGACACGGCACAGGGCAGGAGGAGCCCCAGGGCCTCACAGCAGGCACACAGCACATGAGGAGAGTTTTGGCTTCCAAGAAACCCAAAGCACTCCCAGAGGAGGGGCCTGGCTCAGCAGCACGTCACCGGTGTCACACGATGTCACCAATGTCACCGCACACTCCAGCACTGCCCAGCTGTGCCATCCTGCCTTCCCCACCCTGGGCAGCTCAGGGGCACCTGCAGCTCGCCCTCCTCCCACACCCTCCCACGCCAGGGAAAGAAAGTTCTGATCATTTCCTTCATGCATCCATCCCACCACGGGCACAGTGACAGGACAGTGTCCTGAGGACACCTGGGGACACACGGTGAAGTCATGGGAGAAAAATGAAGGCAAACTCCAGCCAGCTGTCCCGGAGGATCCAGAGTGGGGCCACCCCAGCTCCAGGAGCTGTTTAGGGATGGGGGAGCCCTGAAGGGCACTGGGGATCCAAGGGCTCAACCCTTCACCTCCTCTTGCCACTCAAGTGATGCTCAGGCCAGGCAACACCACGAGCCCCCAGGCAGGGACCACCCCTCCATCCCAGTCCTGCACACCTAAATATTCTGCTTTTCTGCTTCCAGACCCAAACCAGCCCATCACCAGTCTTGTGGTGCAGGAGCCCTGGGAAGAGCAGCCACAGGCTGGGCAGAGAAGCACTGCTCTTCCTGAGTGCATGACCAGATCAGCTCCTCACAAACCAACCCCAGCCTCTGGTTGTGCAAAGTTTCTGGGGCACAATCTGCAACTCTGCCTAAAGGAAGAAAAACAGAAGCTTTTAACCATAAACCGTTGCTACATTTCCTGTTGTACAGGGACAGGATGAAACAAGCTGGTAACAAAACCTCATCTCTGCTCTGCACCTCAGCCCTGCTGGGCCTGCAGCTTTCCTGGAAAACAGCGGGGGGACCACCTGGACAGTGGCCCCAGCACAGGACACTGGTGTGGCAGCCAGAGGACGGGCACAGGACATTGGTGTGGCAGCCAGAGGATGGGCACAGGACATTGGTGTGGCAGCCAGAGGGACCAGCACAGGACACTGGTGTGGCAGCCAGAACGGGGACATTCCCTGTGCCACCCTCCTGTGTGAGCAGCAGGAAAGCCACGGGCAGCCCGAGCTGCCAGGAGGGCCCACACCTGCCCATGGAAATCCTGCACACAGCACTCGGACAGGAGTGAAGCACTGGCAGCTCGCTGGCCTCGCCAGACTCCAGGTGGAGGCTTTGGCAGCCTGGGACACTGCCAGGAACCAGCTGGAGAGCAGTGGTGGCTGCAGTGACACAGGGACACACAGGCTGCCAGGACAGGCTGGGCACGGGCATTTGGGACATCCAGACCCGCTGTGCCCTGCAGAACCCACACTGCTGCTCAGCTGTGAGAAATCCCGACTGTAAGGAATGACTGCAGCCACCTGGGCTAATGCTCCACGGGACAAAGGCTGCCCGGGAGCAGGGCAGGACCGTGGCACACACAGCCCATGGCCCGGGGCTGGGCAGGATTCACCACCCGGCCCCCTCCGTGCAAGCCAGCACTCAGCTAATGAGCTGCAAACTCCTGCCAGGCTTTTATGGACAGCCCAGGGGCCATCGAGATGATGGTGACAGCTCTCAAAGGAGTTCTAAGCCAAGAGAGGCAACAAGGAAACCTCCTGTGACAGATATTGCCATTTACAAGGATGCCAGGAGAAACACACCCCACATCCAAAGAGCACACTCCCTATAACCTCTCACCTTCTCAAGTCAACTCCCAACTTAAAAACCTTCAAAAACCTTTAAAGTGCAGCAGCTCTGCAGCACGCTGGGCCCTGTTTTTGGGAATACCAGCTCCAGGTGGGACCCAGGAGCTGTCCCACCACACTCCCACTCCAGGGGCTGCTGTGTGGTCCCAGCCTGGAGGACCAGCAGCTCAGGAACTGGGGCTTCACCAGCAAAGCAGGCATGGGAAAGCAGCAGAGGCAGAAAGTCTGAGTCTGGGGGACATTCCCTGGAGCCAGGGCCACCTCCCTGCAGCCCCGGGGCCACCATCCCTGCAGCCCCAGGGACACCATCCCTGCAGCCCCAGGGACACCATCCCTGCAGGTCCAGGGCCACCATCCCTGCAGCCCCAGGGCCACCATCCCTGCAGCCCCAGGAACACCATCCCTGCAGCCCCAGGGACACCATCCCTGCCCTTCACCCCCAGCCAGTTGTCCTCCCCAGCTCTCTCATTAATGAATTTGCAGAGCAGAGCTCTGGGGATGATCTGGCCCAGCATCACCACATTCTTGGCAGTCTGATCTCAGGCAGGAGTGGCCAAGTCCTCCCTGGTGTGTCGGGCACAGCTCCATCCCCATTTCCACCAGCCAGGCTGGGACAACTCACATTCCCAAACCCAAGCTCTCCCTTTGGCTCCTTGTTCAGACTGCAGGAGCATTTCAGAGACCTCCTCTGAAGGGATTTTATGAGCTGGGCCATCAATCCTCCATTTTTCTGCTTAATAAAGAAAGATTTGTCTTAAAACACCAGAAAACAAAGCCTGGAGAAGCACATCTGAGTGTCCCTGGCTGTGGAGCTGCAGCTCAGAGCAGCATCACCTGTGACCACAAACACAGCACAAGGACTGGAAATAAATGTGAATGCTCCAGATTTGAGTCAGAAATGTGAGAATCAACAGCTCAGATCTGTAAATCCGGCTGCAGCAGGGAGTGGTGGCAGCTCGGGGACACTGGGGACAGGGCTGTCACCAGAGCTGGGACATCTCTGCTCTCACAGAGCTCTCCATCCCTGCACAACACCCAACACTTCCCTCAACACCCACTCCCAGGGTTCACAGCACTAAATTGGAAAAGGCTGCACTGCTCCAGCACAGACAGGCAGGGGGGAGGATCATACAGGAGATCTGGATTGAAAAAAAACCCCAAAACCTTAAATACCCCCAACATTTCCCTCCCGTTGAGAAATTCAGATGAGGTGCTGTGGTTTGCTTTGGGGTTCAGAGGAAAAGGCAGCAGACAGGGAAGAGGGATGGCTGCTGCATTTCAGAGAGGTTACAGCAAGTGAAGACAGGCTCAGTGTTTTGATTGCCATGGAGATTTCACTTAGAAACCGATTTTCCTGCCACATCTCAGCTCAGCACTGAGAGCTGACAAGGTCCTCACGGGGAGCTGCATCTCAGGGGGCTCCAGGCTGGAGCTCCTCTGCATTGCAGCAGGCTGGCCATGCCCAGGCTGCCCACCCAGCCCCAGCTGGTTCCCTGCACCCCACAAACCCGCCCTGGGCACCAGCAGCTCTGGGACTGTGGGCAAGGCTGGGTGGCATCTTGGAGATCCCTTCATCCAGCCCTTGCTGGGTTCTGCCCCTCCTGTGCTTCCCAGCCCTGGGCATTCCCTTGCCCCCTTCCCTCTCTCTCATCAGCCACTGGTGAGGACTCCAAGAGCAATTCTGCAGAGTTTTAAGCAATCAGGCTTCAGGCAGGAGACACTGAAGCCATTCAGCTGGAGAGGCCCAAAAAATGCAAAGTAATGGATCTCCAGGGATGGGGGTCACAACTGAGATCTAAACCAGCTCTCTGCTAATGAAGAGTGATTTCCCTGATGGTTCTGAAAATAAAAAGGAATTACAGCATTCCTAGAAAGAGGCTCTTCAGACTAATACAGTTGTTTCAATCACAAAAATGGTTTCTGTAATCCTACAGATCAAATCCCACTCCCTTAAATGCCATGCAGTGGCCTGTGTGTCCCCTCCCACCCACCCACACCTCGTTTCCTCCCCAGAGACGTTTCCTGTGTCTTTCAGGACATGTTATCCATATTCATTCCTAAGTTATCCATATTTATCTTCCTCCTGCCCAGAGCAGGCCCTGCCCTGGGCTCAGGAATCACTCCTGGCACCCCAGGATGGACAATCAGCACCACCCCAAACACATCCACCAGGAAAACTCACTCTGGGGTCTCAGCTGATGTTTCCACCCCGTGGCCAGGAGCAGGTGGTGAAAAACAGAGCTGCTGTCACACACAGCTCTTGCAGGCGTGGAAATGTTCCACATTCAATAATTACCACTTTAATAAGGTGCCAAGTTGAAAAGAGAGGACAGGGAGTGAATCAAACCCAAGAGAGATATCAGCCACCTCCTAAGTGTCCACCCCACCTCTTCCTCCTGCAGAACCTGCACCACCACCAACCCCAAACAAGCCATGAACCCCCCCAAAATCTTCCTCCACCAAGGCCTGAGCATGGTTTCCACTCTGAGAACCCACCTCCTCACGCAGCCCCATTACACAACGCCAGCTGGGCTCAGGTTAGTGCGTGTGGGGTTGTTTTTCTCATGCACAGGAACCATTTCCTCCCCACAACACCGAACCCCTGAAAGGCTCCATCTTCTGTGGCAGCCCGAGCTCTGCCACCCACGCTGGTCACATCCAGGTGAGGGCAAAAAGGGGCTGCAGCAGCCCCTGACCCCTCTGGGAAGCAGAAATCCCAAGCAGCAACAGCCCCAGGCTGATTTCCAGAGGTGCCCCAGGATCTGCAGTGCCCTGGCTCAGACAGAGCAGCTCTGGCTGCACCAGCACCCCAATCTCCTCCATCTCCTACACAAATGAATCATCAAATGACATTTAAAAACCAGCAGTACGTGTCTGTTAATCATAGTGAGAGGGAGCTGCTGGCTAGCGGGGAATATCCCATCTTAAATCATTTCTGCAGAGAAATTCAATAAAATTCCCAGCTGACTGAAGCAGCCCCCCCTGCCCAAGCAGAGCCCTCGGAGCTGCTGCAGGGAGCTGAACCCCAAAGCTCCTGCTGAGGGCTGCAGCTCTGCAGCCTCAGGTGCAAATACAGCAGGGGCTGAACGTCCGTGCTGGTGGTTTACAGGAGGATTTCAAGTGAAAAAGCTGCTCCCTGGGCCAGATTTGATCTCTGGGTGCTGCAGGGCTCTTGTTCCCGTGTGAAACTCCCACTTCTGCAGCAGCACCTTCTCCTTTTATGCTCAGCTCTAGTTGGGGCCCCAAAGTTCATGACAGGGATTTTTAATTTATTTTTTTTAAACAGATATTTAAAAACTGTGAAGCAGCGTTGTTAATGTTGCTGAGACACAAATCTCATCCTGGGTGAAACACTGCCCAGCCAAACCCTCTGTCCTTCTCCAAGGCAGGCACACACAGCCCCAGGCTCCAGAAAAGGACCACATTCCCCACCGTGTTGATCAGTTCACAGATTAATTCCGCCCTGAACTTTCCTATCAACCCCACAGGTGCAATTTTCACCCACGGCGCAGATTCTGAGCCTGACCCGTGGCCGCCTAAAAAAAGATTTCACCTAACGCTGAACCCACACACGAGAGCCGGCTCCTCCGGGAACCCCGGCGTGGAAAAGGCTGAGAAAAACCCTCAGCGGTGCAGACCCCGCAGAGGAGAGGGCAGGACCCCTTCCTGGCCGGCAGCTGAGCCCTGACCCCCGTCCCAGCTCCTTTTTGGCATCCCCGCAGCCAAAGGTGCGGCAGCCCCGCATCCCCGGCCCTGCGCACGACTTGCGGTACCTTGGCAGGGACCTTGCTCTGCGCGCTGCGGAAGAAGGAGGTTTTGGCCGTGAAAAAGCAATCCTCGAGGTCTTCATCCAAGCTGCAGTAGCCGCTGCTCATGCTGCTGCCGATGGTCATGGGAGCCGGGCAGAGGCGAGGGGCTGCGGGCCAGCATCGAGCCCCGCGCTCACAGCCCCGGCTCGCCGCTCACCCGCGGCAGCTCCCGCTGCTCATCCCGCTCATCCTGCCCAGCTATTCCTGCTCGCCAGGCAGCCGTGCCGGGTAACCCTTCCCTCGCCTCGCCCCCCGCTCCCGCCTCCCTGCGCAGCGGCGCTGGGCCAGCATGGAAGGGGCAGAGCTCCCAGTGCGCTCCCAGTTCTCTCCCAGTGCGCTCCCAGTGCGCTCCCAGTCCGTGCCGCTGCCGGGGGTGCCCGCGCAGCAGCAGCTGCAGCAGCAGCAGCATCGCCTCCCCTTCCTGCCCTCGCCTCGCACTGCCGCAGCCCGGCCACTTCCTCTTGCAGGGCTGGTGGCCCCGCTCGCAGCCGAGGTGCTGGGCTTGGCCCCGGCCCCGGGGAGCCCGGGCAGCACCTTGGAGAGCCGAAACGCGGGGCCGCGGAGGGCTGCGGGGTGCTCCGTGCCCGCCCGAGCATCCCCGGGAGTGCCGCGGCTCCCCCGCGGGGAATCGGGGTGCTGGGGATGCACCCCTCGGGGTGCCAGAGCCCCCGGCCATCACAAGTGGGTGCCTCTCCATCCTGCAGCTGGTTTCAGAGCAATTCCAGCACCCAACCTGGGGCAGCCCAGGAAAAAGCTTCAGCCCCTGGCTCCTGCTTTTACAGCAGCCGTGACCTTCCTGCTTGGTGGAGATCACAGGGGTTTGTGGGGCTGGGCAGGGGAAGGGCTCTGCTCCCCACAGGATGCCACGGGCAGGGACACTTCCACTGCCCAGCCTGGCCTTGGGCACTCACAGGGATCCAGGGGCAGCCCCAGCTGCTCTGGGCACCCTGTGCCAGGGCCTGCCCACCCTCACAGGGAGGAATTTTTTCCCAATATCTCAACTTGCTCCTCCAGCTGCTCCTCCAGGGCTCCAAGACCTTCCCACAAGCAGCACCAAAGCCTCTCCTCCTGACAGATTGCAGATGTTGCTCCAAAACCTTCCAGCTGTATCTGCTGAAGAACTTCAATTGCTCCAAGGCTTTGAGAGCTCCGTGCCCACCCCAGCAGCAACCCCTGAATACCAATGGGGATGTAGATGGAGAGACTGGCAACATCTGCATCTCAGAGGGAGGAAGGCGAGGATCCAAGGGCCTTATTTACACAGGGAATAAATAAGCCATGTTCTTATGGCAGCAGCGTGTCCCTGCAGCAGCACAGCCCCCTCTGCTCCACAGGGATAAATTTAGAGGAGAAAGAAGCTTAAATTGAGCATGTGCAACACCAGCAGAAAGTGAGGGTTGGGAGAAGCAGCACTGGGGTCTTCTATGAAGCCTCAGCCCAGAAGTTTCCCAGTGGAACCAGGGTGCAACCTCTGGACTCTCCAAGAATTCTCATTTATTCCCTGCAGTTCCGCTCGGGACAGCTCCATCAGAAATACAACAAAGCCAAACAAACCCAATGACTCTGAGCCCTTTGTTCAGCAGCAGCTCCATGGGGTGGTTCCCTGCACATCAGCCCCCAAATCCCCACTGCCCCCAGTGCCCTGCACCAGCTCTCAGGGTCACAGCACCCAGTGACCCTGCCAGACCCTGAGGAGGCTCCTGCTGCTCCTGGAGACCTGCAGAGGCCTTGGGCAGCTTCAGCAGAGCCTGGGTGTCACCCTGGGAGGCTGATCTGGGACCCAAACATAAACCACTCCTAAGCACTCAACTGGATCAAAGCCCAAATTATTAATGCCTGGAATTACCTGGTAACAGTCTTTAAATAGGTGATATTAAAATAGTTATTTCTCTGATGCTTCCACTTTGCTTAATTTTGATAATATGATTTAATGACTTCCAATTATGCCAGCTATTTAATTTTTACAGGTGTTTTCAGGCCTCTTCCCCTCCTGCCAGTGTATTCAGGCATCCTGTTAGTCTCCTACTGGAATATTGACATTATTTTCCCTCCATCCTCCTCCTTTCCAGCAGCAAAACCTGCCTGACCAACAGAAACCCTCCAGGAACGTGGCTGTGTGCTCAGATCAAGCAAACCTGGCAATTTCCCCCTGGTTATCCATAAGGAATGATGGAGTTTCACTGCAGCCATTTACCCTCATTAACCCTCAAATCAGCCCCCACAGGCCAGGGACCCCAGGCAGGGCTTTGCTGCCCTGAGGATCCCAAGGTGCAATCCCCAGCCAGGCCTTTGGGATGGGCTGATGGATTTCTGTCTGCTGCTGGAATCCCAGAGGCACTTTTGTTTCCTTGGCCCAGGATGGCTCCCCCTGCCCAGGGGGACACCAGGGCCCTGGCAGGGTGATGGATGGCCACGAAGCACAGGCTCCCTGTTTGTTATTAGGCCCATCAATAACCCTGGCTGGGCTGATGGCCCTGAAGATGAAACGAGCTTTTCTCATTTTTCCAAGAGCCCAGCATGGCTGGGGGAAGCCCAGTGACATCCAGAGGGGGTGGAACCACACACAAATTTAGCTTTAGACATCTGAGCGGAGAACCCACTCGGAGCCTTTTGTAATGCATTATTTAAGAAGATCAATCCCATCCCACTTCAGATCTCTCCTGATCATTTTATTTTGAGCAGCAGCTGCCCAGCAAAGGATGGATGGAAACCAAACCCCACACACCAAACAGAAACCCTATGTTTGCCTTTGGAACAGTGCAAAACATTCCCATCTCCAGTTCTGCACGAGCGCATCAGGGTCCTCCACAAAGAGGGATATAAACAGGGGGCTGTAACGAGGGAGAGAACACAGAACCACGAAATCATCAAGGCTGGAAAAGCCCTTTGACTGAATCCCACCACGCCCACCAAGGCAGGTCACAAAGAGCCACATCCACTCATGTTTTGAACCCCTGGAGGCATGGTGGCTCCACCACGACCCTGCAGAGCTGTCCCAAACATTTCCCAAAAGCACAGAGAGCCTGCAAAGGCTCCATCCCGGCCACATACACTCCAGACAGGTCTCCCAGCCGTGCCTTAAGCTTCTCCCATCCCTTCCTCCCTGGTGAGAGCTCCCTGGCCCTGCAGCCCGTGCCACCCACGCAGGAGCCCCAGACACAGCAGGATTAAAGCAAAGCTGAGCCTTCCGGAGTAAGCCTGGGATTACTGCACGTCCTGACAGGGACTGAAGAGCCTCCATCCCCCGGGACTACTGAAACTCTCAAAACAAGGCTGGCAGCCAGCACTCCTGCAGAGGCACGCTCCTGCCCTGGGAGATGCATCTCTGCTGCCCACGTGTGCACCCGTGCTGGGACAGTCCCAGCCCCATCCCAGTACGGATCCTCCCTCGCAGGCACTGGTGGCACTGTCATTTTTTCTGGAAAAATCCCTTTGCCCAGGATTCTTCTCCTGGGAAGCTGAGAAGCCTCAGAGAAAAAGGAAAAAAATAATTTTCTCATTTGCTTCTCCTGTGTTTTGCTGCTTTGGAAGGGGTTTGGACATTGTTTACCCACAGGTGATTGTTTCATTGGTTTCATGTGAATTGTTTTGACTCCTTTGCCAATCAGGGCCAAGCTGTGTCGAGGCTCTGGAAAGAGTCACGAGTTTTCATTATTATCTTTTTAGCCTTCTGCCTGTATCCTTTCTGTATTCTTTAGTATAGTTTAGTATAGCACTCTTTAATATAATATAGATCATAAAATAATAAATGAGCCTTCTGAGAGCACGGAGTCAGATTCATCACTCCTCCCTTCATCTGGGAACCTCACAAATTCAATACCCTGACACTTGGGCCGTGGGGGGGTTGGTGTCCCTGCACAGCAGGTGACAGCAGCTCAGGTGACAGCAGCATTTTAAACACCACAGAGCTCCACACGCCCCTCTGCAGGGAGGAGGGAGGGCGATGCCCACATTCCCAACCTCCATCCTGCCACACCCAGGCAGGGCACCACACTCAGGGCTGCAGGTGACACCTCAGTGACACTCAGGGCTGCAGGTTGTGCAAACCCAGGGCACAGGGAATATTTCTCTGTCTGCTCTGGGGTGCCCTGACCCCCAGGGCAGCACTGACTGTGACCCTCATCAAGGAGAAAGTTTCCCAGACTTCAGATAGACTGGAACCCACAAAAGTGTGAAACAGATTCTAGAGAGTGGTGTAGGTGTGTCACTTGTGAGAAATTGAGGTTTGGGATTTTCAGTGTGTTGTGGATGGAAGCAGGATGGAGGGCACAGGGTGCTGTCCTGGGTTTCTTCCTCATGCTGCTTCTTCCTTCCTCTTCTTGGGTTTGGGTGGCATTTTGTAATTGGGCAGAACAGTCTGCATTGGTGACACTCCTGGGCACCTCGGTGACACTCCTGGGCTGCAGGTGACACCTCAGTGACACTCCTGGGCACCTCGGTGACACTCCTGGGCTGCAGGTGACACCTCAGTGACACGCCTGGGCACCTCGGTGACACTCCTGGGCTGCAGGTGACCCCTCAGTGACACTCCTGGGCACCTCGGTGACACTCCTGGGCTCTGAGGAGCCCTCCCTGCTGGAAGCCCCTTGGGAGCAGGCAGTCTCTCTCTGCAGGCCGCCAGGGGCTGTGCCCCCCCGAGCCCCCTCCCCACGTACCTGGCAGCAGGGTGGCACGAGGGTGCTCTCTGGGGACAGCTGGCTCTGGCACTGGCCCGGCCGGCGGCAGTCCAGCTGGATGAGGCTGCGGCACTCCTGGTGACACGTGTACCTGCAGTCTGCAGGGACAGAGGGGACAGCGTCAGGCACCCGGCCTGCCCTGGGGCTGGGGACACGGCGGGGAGCACGAAGGGACGGGATTGCAGCAGGGCCAGAGCTGGAGCGGGCACGGGTCCCTGCTCAGGCATGTGTCCCTTTTAACACACATGTCCCATTTAACACATGTCCCTTTTAACACACGTGTCCCTTTTAACACACATGTCCCATTTAACACGTCCCTGTTCAGACTCATGTCCCTTTTAACACACGTGTCCCTGTTCAGACACATGTCCCTTTTAACACACAGGCTCCTGTTCAAGCACATGTCCCTTTTAGCATACATGCCCCTTTAACACACATGTCCCTGTTCAGCCACATGTCCCCATTTAGGCACATGTCCCTTTTAACATATATATCCCTGCTCAGGAACATGTCCCTTTTAACATACAGGTCCCCTTTAACACACATGTCCTATTTAACACATGTCCCTGTTCAGCCACAGGTCCCTTTTAACACACAGGCTCTTGTTCAGGCACATGTCCCTTTTAACACATGTCCCTGTTAACACACATATCCCCGTTATTCAGGCACATGTCCCTTTTAACACACGCCTCTTTTAGCACACATGTCCCTTTAACAACATATTCCTGTTCAGGCACATGTCCCATTTAACACACATGTCCCTTTTAGGCTCCTGTTCAAGCACATGTCCCTTTTAGCATACATGCCCCTTTAACACACATGTCCCTGTTCAGCCACATGTCCCCATTTAGGCACATGTCCCTTTTAACATATATATCCCTGCTCAGGAACATGTCCCTTTTAACATACAGGTCCCTTTTAACACACATGTCCTATTTAACACATGTCCCTGTTCAGCCACAGGTCCCTTTTAACACACAGGCTCTTGTTCAGGCACATGTCCCTTTTAGCACACATGTCCCTTTTAGCACACATGTCCCTTTTAACACATGTCCCTGTTAACACACATATCCCCGTTATTCAGGCACATGTCCCTTTTAACACACGCCTCTTTTAGCACACATGTCCCTTTAACAACATATTCCTGTTCAGGCACATGTCCCATTTAACACACATGTCCCTTTTAGCACACATGTCCCTGTTAGCACACGTCCCATTTAGCACACATGTCCCATTTAATACACATGTCCCCATTATTCAGGCACATGTCCTTTTTAACACACGTCCCATTTAACACACATGTCCCATTTAGCACACATGTCCCATTTAACACACACGTCCCCGTTTTTCAGGGACACTCCTGCAGGTGAGGAGAGGCCCCAGAACAGCACACCCAGAGCAAACCCGGCTCCCACACGTGTGCCAGGTCTCTGCTCTGTTCCCCTGGGGCAGCACAGCCCCGTTCCTGCTGCCTCACTGACCTGTAACGGACGGAAGATCCCCAAATCCCCCCAAACCCCAAACGGGAACCCCATGGCAGCTCTGCTCCTGCAGGTGCCACCTGCAGCAAAGCCTGCCCCGGGCACAGGGAAGGGACCCTTCCCCTCCTGTCAGACAGTGCCCTTTGCTGAGCCAGAGCTGGGCCACCGAGGGGAGGTTTAAAAGCTTTTATTCCATTTTCAGTCTCATGAGAAGGGTGAGACAATGCACGTGTTACAATTCACACCATCACAATCAAAAGTTAACTATTTCCTGATTACAAAGCACTATAAGCATTTCTTGGCCTATCAGCTTCTACACTATGTTATAAATATCTTAAAACTAATTATCTAAAATTACTCCTCATAAGTCTTACCACAATCATAGCTCTGTTTCTGTAAAATATCCAGTCTTATTTGTAAAGCTATACTTTGAAACGTAGTTCAATTTCTCTCCCAACAATGTTTGTCTTATTCTGTGGCATTTCTAAGTCAACATTTTTTATCTCAGAGTTTGCATACAGATACACACTATGTGAACTTTTTGTTAAACTTCAAAAATTTGGTAAATCCATTTCCCACAACCTCCCACCATGAGTTTGCATACAGATACACACTATGTGAACTTTTGGTTAAACTTTAAAAATTTTCAATAAATCCATTTCCCACAACCTCCCACCTCTGGGAAGTACCTTTGTACTGGACAGACATCAGACTATTTAAGGTCACTGAATGTCACCCAAGGGTTTGGGAAGGGACATTAAAGATCAGCCAGTTCCACCATCCCAGGCTGCTGCAAGCCCTGTCCAGCCTGGCCTTGGACACTCCCAGGGATCCAGGGGCAGCCACAGCTGCTAAACATGAAAACTTCAAGGGTCAGAGGTGGTGACAGATGTGGGGACGTGCCACCAGCAGCTCCAAATGCACCCTGGACAGGGCAGGGACACGGTGCCACCACAGCTCCAAATCCAGTCTGGAGAGGGCAGGGACACGGTGCCACCACAGCTCTAAATCCACCCTGGGCAGGCAGGGACACGGTGCCAGCACAGCCCCAAATCCACCCTGGAAAGGGCAGGGACATGGTGCCACCACAGCCCCAAAAGCACCTTGGAGAGGGCAGGGACACGGTGCCAGCACAGCCCCAAATCCATCGTGGAAAGGGCAGGGACACGGTGCCAGCACAGCTCTAAATCCAACCTGGACAGGGCAGGGACACGGTGCCAGCACAGCCCCAAATCCAACGTGGAAAGGGCAGGGACACGGTGCCACCAGCAGCTCCAAATCCAGTCTGGACAGGGCAGGGACACGGTGCCAGCACAGCCCCAAATCCACCCTGGGCAGGCAGGGACAGTCCCAGCCCAGCAGAGGCTCACACCTCCTGTCCCAGGTGCATCAAGGCACTTCTGGAGCTGTTTTCTCTGCAGACATTAACCCATTCCTGCACGGGTGATCTGCACAGAGCAGCTTTAACCCTTCAGGCACAGGGCCCTGCCCACCCCCAGCTGCAGAGGGCACGGTTGGCACAGCCAGCTCCAGTTATCCCAAATTTGTGGCCATCACTCCTGCAACCCCCAGCTCCCCCGAACCCTCCTGGCTGCATGACCAACCTGCGTCCACTTTAAGGGCCCACCTGAGCCTTTTAATTTTTAACTGCCATACAAACAGCCTTACATTTACTTTTTACACTGCCCAAAATTCCAGAGCGGTCACCGACCTGGAAAAAAATAATTATATCCTAAAAGGGATGCGAGTGCCTGTCCCTGCACCAGCCCCACGACCTTGCTAAGAGCCACTGAACTTTTATTTTAAATACATATCTTCTTTCTTTTTCCTTTTTCTTCCTTTTTTTTTTTCCCTTTAGCATTTAGGTCATTAGTTTTGAATGTCTGGGGCTTGCAGGAAAGCAAAGGAATATCTCCTGTTTGCTCTGGGAACTGATTTCTGCTCAGCTCTGGTGAGTTCTGCAGTGCCTGAGAATGAATGAGAGGAGCTGAAGCACTGCTGGGAGCTGGTGCCTGAGGGGGGAAGCATCAATCTCCAGGGGAAACAGGGAAATCATTTATCATTTCACATTCATCTGGCGTGAGCTGTCTGTCATTCTCCTATTCCAAGCCAGTTGTCTCAAGGAAGCCTGGGGGAAAAGCAGGGAGATTTGGCTTTTTTTTTTCTTTTTTTTTTTTTTTTTTAATTAGAGATAAGCTGCAGTTACACAGTAATTTAATGCATGACCTTTCCAGCGACTGGAACAGCCTTTCAATGGGGAACATTGGCCAAGTCTTTGCTGGAGCTGCCAGCTGGAGAATGCTCCAGCTGTGGGCTCACCTGAGCATCTGCCAGCACCACAGTGTCCCCTCTGCCCAGATTTTCACATTTGGGCAGCTCCAGCTTGAGGGGCAAAGGCAGCCAAAGGTGTGCCAGGGGTCATTTGCACCACAGAAATGCCAATTGCCAGGGACTTCCTCCGGATCAGGCCCGTTGTGGCATTTCTTTGTGGGACTAAAGTGTGACACCATCACCTATTAACAGGCCTAATCACTGGGGATCCGCTGGGGAACACTAATTTTAGAAACCCTGCACAGCTTTAGGAAGCAGCCACGTGACCGGTTTGCCAAGAGGAGCAGGATGCCTCCACTTAAGGCTTTAAGATAATTTCCATTCCAGTCAAACAATGGAACACTTGGAAATGGAGTTTCTTTTAAAAAAAGAGAGAGAAAGGTCATGGTGGCTGAAGGGAACTTCCCTTTGTGCACAGGTAAAGTCACTCAGAGGGGTAAAATGGGCAAATCAGTCCCAGAAAAATGCCTAAACATAAGATTGTAGTCACAGAATGGCTTGGGTGGGAAGGGACCTAAAGCTCCTCTGCCAAGGGGAACCTTCACCCATCCCAGGCGGCCCTGGGGACACTTCCAGGGATGGGGCAGCCACAGCTGCTCCGTGCCAGGGCCTCCCCATCCTCACAGGGAAGAGCTTCTCCAAGTTTCTGCCCACCCCCAGGACACCACAGACCCCACGGGGCACCTCCCAGCCCCACTGACCAGGGGGGCATGGGGACAGAAGGAGAAGGAGGCTCTTCAGGTGGCACCATGTCCCTGCACGGTGTCAGGAGGGAGATCTCCTCCAGCCAGCCTCTGGGATGCTCCAGGGGCTCCCACAGCTCCAGGTGCAGGCTGGATTTTGCAAGCCTGAGAGCTCCTCCCGTGCCCGACGTCACGGGGGTGACCTCGGGGGTGGCAGCAGGATGTGGCCCTGTGGCACCAGGGCGGTGGCAGGCTCTGAAGGGATGGGGATCTGTGTCACCAGGGCGGTGGCAGGCTCTGAAGGGATGGGGATCTGTGTCACCAGCACCCCAGGGAAGGTCTCTGTCCCCCTGCCACCCCCAGGGCACTGCCCCAGCCCCGGCCCTGCAGCTCCATCACTGCAGTGTCACCTTTTAGCTCCAAACCAGATGCTTTGGGTTCATTTATCTGCAAACACTGATAAGCCCCGGGGGCTGTTTGTGTCTGCCCAGAGCAGACAGGGTCCCCTCGGTGCCAGCCACCCCTCTGTGAGGTCCCTGTGTCACTGCAGCCTCCAGCAGTGACAGACCTGTCACCCCAGCTGCTGGCAGGTGCTGTGGAGCCATTGTTTAACAAACCCCAAATTCCTCTTTGGGGTGGCAGCTGGGACAGCAGCCCTGCCCTGTGCTCCTGCCACAGAAGCTGAAGCCACCCGGTGCCACAGGGGTGGTGCCAGCCCTGTGCCCACCCAGGCAGGATCCCCGTGGCTCAGCAGCACCAAGGCAAACCCCAAACCCCAAAAATCAGCGGCAAACCCAGCCAAAAACCCCAAAGCCCAGCAGCACCTACCTGGAAGCAGCAGCACCTCCCTGCTGGGCCTCCGGGGTGGACGCAGCGCTGTGAAGCAGGGCTTGCCCTTGGGGAAATGCCTGAAGATTTTAGGGATTCTCTTTGTTACAAGCCCGAAACAAGAGGCTGCCCCCTCCTTCCCCTCCGTCATCCTGGGCAGGGGAGGCCAGGAGCTCTCCAGGCACCTTCCAAGCCCAAATGCTCTGGGATGCAGCAGGCACTGGAGCGAGTTGTGTCTGCTCCCACCAGAGGCCTTTTCCCCCACGGAGATAAAGCCTTGACATTGGCCATTTACAACCTGCTGCCATCTGAAGGGTTATTTATTTATTTTTCTGAGCAGCTCAGGCCTTGTGCATCTCCTGTAAGCCATGGAAAACTTTCTATTTCTGGGGCTTTTTGCTTGATAAGATAAAATAACCCAAGGGAAGAGATTAGAGAGAGAAAGCACAGGCTCGGCCGTGCGCTGGGAGGTCTCTCCCTGACATCCCCTCTTCTCTCTTTGCTGCCTTTCACCACAGCCTTTTAAAGTTTAAAAGAGGGATAAAGTTTTAAAGAGGGACAAAACAGTGTTTAATCAGAGGTTAAAGGGACCCACTGAGATTAATTATATTTATAATATTGATTTAAACTCTGCACATAGTTAAGAGAGGCTCGTAGAGCCTTTCACAGCATCCATGAAAATCAGGATCAGTGTTTTAAAGAGGGAGAGTGACCTTTTAGTGATAGGACAAGGGAGATGGCTTTAAACTAAAAGAGAACAGATTTAGATGAGATATTGGGAAGGAATTGCTCCCTGTGAGGGTGGGCAGGCCCTGGCACAGCTGTGACTGCCCCTGGATCCCTGGCAGTGCCCAAGGCCAGGCTGGACAGGGCTGGGAGCAGCCTGGGACAGTGGAAGGTGTCCCTGCCATGGCAGGGCTGGGGTGGGATGAGTTTTGAGGTGCTTCCCACCCAAACCACCCCATGGTGGATCAGTTACAGCTGTACCAGGGTCCAGTGACAGGGTGGGACACAAACACCAGTTTAACACCGCCCCTGAATCTGCCACTTTGTCCCTGCTCAGGACAAACAGCACCCAGCACCACAGAGGGAGTGACAAAGGTGGAATTCAGTCCAAACCCCACCCTGAGCAGCAAAAGCACCGAGTTCTCTCTTCCTCAGCCACCCCCCTCCTCCCCACAGCCATTCCAGCAAACTCCACCGAGCTTCACCGGGATGAAGCAGGGGGAGAAGCCCAAACACCAACCTGCAGGGTGAGAGCTGCAGCCTCGGCTGGCGTCTCTCTCCATAAACCCTTCCCAAGGCACCGAAGTGGAACGCAGCAGGAAACATGACCCTGGGAGACCTGGGGCACGCCAGGAGCCTGTCCCACGGCTCCGGGCAGGTCCCTGTCCCTCCCCACAGCTCACCTCCTCCCGGGGAGGAGCAGGGTGGGCGGGAGGCACCCCGGACCCCACCCTGCCCTCGGCCAACCTGCAGAGTCACCTGGCAGCAGGAATCTGCCCGGCTCAGCTAAACGGGACAGAAATGCAAAGTGCTGCGGGTCCTGTCGGCGATGGTGGTTTGCAGTGGCCAGACTGAGCGTGGGAGGAGAGACACAGAAGCCACAAGGGCAGCAGAGTGTGAGCAGAGTGTGAGCAGAGTGTGAGCAGAGTGTGAGCAGAGTGTGAGCAGAGCCTGGGCCAGGCTCAGTGAAGGACTCGGTAAAGAACTCAGTAAAGAACTTGTTATCTTAAACAAACAGCTCCTGGAGAGCCAGCAGTGTTAAAACTGGAGTTTGCTCTATAAATCACAAAGAGAAATGGTGTTTTACCAGCTGGGGCTGATTCAGCACAGGGCCTGAGCAGAGCAGGAGCTGCTGGGGAGATCAGGGCGGCTCCAGAGCAGAGGCACAAACCCCATTGGGATGCTGAGTGCTTTGCTGAGCTGGGTCTGTGTGGCAAGACCTGCAGATCAAGAGCTGGCTGCGGGCTTGCAGAGGGGCTGGACACGCTCTGAGGTTTCCCTCCAGGGCTGCCCCACGCCAGCCCTGCCACAGGGAAGCACCTGGGGTGGGCTCCTTGCAAAGAAACCCTTCAGCCAGTCACTACTTTATCAACTCAAATATCAAAATAGTTGATTTTTGGTTATCAGAGACACCAAGGGAAGCTCTTGGGTGTCCACCCAACCCTTCCCAGCAGGAACTGCCCCAGCTGAGCCCAACCTGGTTCCTGGGCTGTCCCAAATGCCAGGGGAACACACAGAGGGCTCTGGAGCTGCCTGAGTCACCGGGACACCCAAAAACTGCACCCAGACACCCTCAGCACCTCCGCACCCTGCTCATCCAGCCCCTGCTGGGAGAAGCCGGCAGGACAAGCCGTGCCCCAGCAGCAGGACAGACATTCACACCCCACAAAGATGATTTCCTTCACTGCAGACAGCTCTGGGAGCTGCCGGCACTCACAAAGCCACACACATCAGCCAGGAGCTGCTCGAGGCACAGCTGCTCCTCCTGCCCAGTTCCCTCCAAGGCTGGAAATGAGGATTTTCAGGGAATTCCAGCAGGATTTGCTCCCAAGCTCCCACCTCCCCATCCTTTCACACTGACACCAGTGGGAGCAGGATGCTGGATGTGTGCCCTGCACAAATTCCAAATAAAAGCAGGGAAAAAAGGCTCCCATGTCTCAGGCAGCATCAGCCTCAGGTACAGCATCTGCAGACAGGACTGGGGTTAAAATCAGAAAAGGTTCCCCCTGAGTCTCCTTTTCTCCAGAGTGAACTGTAAATAATCACAATAAATAAATAAACAAACAAATAAGTTAAATAAATAAAGAAATGTCACTTTCCCATTTTACCAAATACAGCCAGATCTGACGTAAATAAAAACAGGCCAGAACTGTACAAACAAAAACCTGAGTATCCTCAGGCTGCGAGTCAAAAGCAAACAAGCAGCAACTCCGCATCAGAAAGAAAAAAAAATAAATGTTCACCGAAGGGGGAGAGCACGCCCCGTCTGCAGCTCTCAGGCATTTTTAATGGGAATCACTATTGGGATGACAGGGAATGCAGATAGGAGTGTCCCTCCCCCATCTCGGTTGTTTGGGGAGTTTTCGAGGCAGAACTACTCCCACAGTCTGCATAATTCTCCGAAATGAAAAGGGAAATGGAGTTATTTAAAATCTGTTTCAATATAAGTATGGAAAGCATCCTGCCAGAGGAGAAGTCTCCCAAAACAGCTATTTATGCAGCATTTCACAACACCACACAATTCTGTGAGGTTCCACTTAAAGTCAGGATTTCAAAGCACAAAATCCAGGACCTCACCTTGCACCTGACCCCAGCTTCCAGGGGCTGGTGAAAGAGCCTCAGCAAAGACTTTTCCCCTTAAATTAACCTTATTTCTCCTAAACTCGATATTTCTTTAAGCGCACTCATTCATGCCAGGAGCTCCCAGCCCCGGGGAATCACCTGGCCCTGAGCAGCTTTTGAGGGAATTAAACAGGAAAGATTAATCAGGAAAGATTTCTGCCAGGCAGAAAGCAAAGGTGCACCCTAAAAATCAGATTTACATCCACCAATGTGCCAGCCCCCAGTCACCCAGGCAGTGTCACGTTGTGGCGGCGGCTGGGTGACATTTAATTATCAGCAGTCATTAGGGCTAAACCCTAATGAGCTGCAGCAGGGCCATATGGTGCTGCTACCGCCCTTCATCCCAAAGAGCACCGGGAGAGCCCCGCAAATCCCCCCAGAAACATGTGATGGGTTCGTGCTCTGAGCTGGGCACCAGAACGGGCTGAGCCAGGCACTGACTGCCCCGGTGGGGCCGGGGCCTGGCACAGCCCTCCCAAACAACCCCAAAAATGAGCAGCGACGCTTCCCCACCCCCAGCTCAGCCCCAGATTAGCAGCGGCACCAGCTCGCTGCCCTCCACACCCACACCGGGCACCCTCGCAGGTCCGGGTGATGCTGTGGGCACAACCCTGCAGGGAACGGCATGGGCATTGACACCTTCTGCCAAAAATCGAGAGGCTCGGCCGACCCCGAGCAGGGAATTTTCAATCCCCCAAGCCCCAGCAGCTGCATCCCAAAGGTTTCCCCCAGCCTGAGGGGCCGGGCTGGGCAGGAGCGGTTTCACAGCTCAAATCCCAAAGTTATCAGGGACACAGCTTTGCTAAAACCTCTTCGTTTTCCCCCCCCGCCACACCTAACACGGGTCAGGGAGCGGGAGCAGCACCCGGGACAGGGGACACGGCGCGGGTGTCACCGCACAGCCCCAGCCGCGTCCCCTCGGGCCCCTTCCCACGCAGGAGGGGATCAATCTGTCCTGCAGAGCCCCGACAGCAGCAGCGCAGCGCGGATCCCCCGTCAGGAACATCGGCACCTGAGCCGGGCTTTGGGCAGAGCTTCGGGCACAAATTCGAGAGGACTTTACCCCTCGCTGTGAAGCTTTACCGAGGCGAACCCTCCCTGCTCGGATGCCAACCCCGCCCATGAGCCGATCATCCTCTCCTCTTTCCTGGAAAAGCTGCATTTTCCAAACCCGCCCGGCAGCACCGCGCCCGCAGACCCCGGCCCGGGCCCTCCCGGGTAGAGGGGGGACCCGGCGGGTCCAAACCGGGCCCGAGGGTGCAGAGAGGGGCGAGGGGAGCAAGAGGGTCCGGGGGGAGAGTCCGGGCAGGGTAAGGGATGAGGGAAGGGCAGGGGTGCGGGACAGCGAGGGACAGGCAGGGGACAGGGAGGGGCAGGCAGGGGACAGAGAGAGACAGGCAGGGGACAGGGAGAGGCAGGCAGGGGACAGAGAGGGACAGGCAGGGACAGCGAGGGGCAGGCAGGGGACAGCGAGGGGCAGGCAGGGGACAGAGAGAGGCAGGCAGGGGACAGCGAGGGGCAGACAGGGGACAGAGAGGGACAGGCAGGGGACAGCGAGGGGCAGGCAGGGACAGCGAGGGGCAGGCAGGGGACAGCGAGGGGCAGGCAGGGACAGCGAGGGGCAGGCAGGAGACAGCGAGGGACAGACAGGGGACAGCGAGGGACAGACAGGGGACAGCGGGGGACAGGCAGGGCCAGCACTCACAGTCGCAGCGCAGGGCGCGCTCCCGCACCGCCTCCCCGCACAGGTCGCACCATCCCCGGCGCGGCAGGCGCGGGGCGAAGCGGTGGCCGCGGCCGCGCTCGGGGGGCTCCCGCGGGCGGGGACGCGGCCCCACGGCCGGCGAGGCCATGGGCTCGGAGCGGCGGGCGCGGGGCAGCGCAGGCGCCTGGGACCGGCCGGGAGGGAGGAGACACGGCGGGGGTGGCACCGGCAGCGGCCCCGCGGGGCGCCCCTCCCGCGGGGACCCCCCCGAGGGGCGGCAGGCTTGGCAGCCGCAGCCCCAGCGAGGTTTGCCCGTGGCATTCCCCGTGCGCGCCCCCGGAATGTCCCCGCTGCTCTCTCGCCGGGAATCCCCGCTCCGGGGGCTCCGGGGACAGTCACCCCGCGGGGCTGGGGTTCCCCTGGGGTCTGTGCATCCCCCGGGGGGGTCACACAGGCAGCGTTTTTCCCCAGCGCCTACTGGGCAGCGCAGCCCGTCCAGGCGCTGTGTCCCCGCAGAGCAGCACGGGGAAAAGCCCCTGTCCCCTCCGCGGGGACAGCCGCCAGCCGAGGGCTGCGACACGCAGGAATTGCCTCCCCGCGGAGCCGAGGCTCCCGTGCTTGTGGGGACCGTGAAAGGGAAAATACCGCGGCCAAACCTGGAGCAGCAGCTCGGGGACAGCGGTGACAGGGGGGACAGCGGTGTTGGGGGACAGCGGTGATTGGGGACAGCGGTGATTTGGGACAGCGGTGACCGGGGACAGCGGTGCCCGCGGCGTTGCTGGCACACCTTCCCCCGGGCACGGCTGGCGCTGCGTGTCCCCTGCCACTGCAGTGACCCCCCTTCCAGCGCCGGGGCTGTCACAGGGCGTGGGGAGGTCCCTGTCCCCCGTCCCTGCGATCGCTCCTTTGGCGTGCGTGGCTGCAGGGTGACACAGCCCTGAGCCACGCAGGGGTGACACCACCGGCCCTGCTCTGCTCTCTCACTCCTCCTGGTTTGAAACACGCTCATTCCGGCAGAATCATCCCCGAATTTCGGCCGGGGATGTCCTCCACGGACTGTGAATTGTATCAGGAACCACCCACAATAAAGGACATTTCTGAGGGTGAAGGTCTACCTGGCACCTGGCTGGGAGCCGCCTAAAACCATTCCAGACTTTCATTTTCCCGATATCATCCCAGGAGACAGCTCCATGAAAATCAGGACCAGCATTTTAAAGGAGAGGGACTTTTTAGTGACAGGACAAGGGGGATGGCTTTAAAGTAAAAGAGGAGAGATTTAGATGAGATTTTGGGAAGGAATTGTGCATATTCCCATTGTCCATCTGTATTCAGGTTTTTGGAAGAGAAGGGAGGGGAGGGCTGGGTGAATCCGGGCTTATGGGAAGCTGAATTTGATGTCCCCGTGTACTCCTGAGGACAGGATAAGCTGAGGATATCTAAATCCTTTTCAAGGATTCTAATTTGAAGGATGGATTAAAACACTGGCTCTGAATCACAGCAGCCTAGTCACCCCCTAATAACAGCTTCAAACTGAAAGAGGAATAATGCAGCTGGGAAAATCAGAGTTTTGTTCTGTGGTAAGCAGCCAGATTAATTTCTGGAAGGTCTTTTCCTTCCCAATTCAGGATCCTGCTTTGCTTTCATATTTCCTTTACTTCTGCTTCAAAACAGCAGCTGATTTATTCCTCAGTAAATTGTTCTACAAAAGTTTGGTGGTTTGTCCTACGTCCTCCACAAACTGTTAATTGTATCAGAAATCACCTACAATGAAGGAAATTTCTGGCTGGGAACCTCCTAAAACCATTCTGGGCTTTCATTTTCCCAACACCATCCCAGGAGACAGCTCCAGTCCCTGTTCTGCAGCCTCAGGACACAAAAATACGAAATAAATGTAATATTTTCTGTCCCCACAGCAAGCTGTGGCCCAGCCTGCACGAGGCTCATGACAGTCATTATCCTTCCCTTCAGGTATTCAGAGCTGACAGCACAGGGAGCTCTTTTAGGCCACAGGTTAAAATATTTTTGGGGAAAAAGAAAACTCTGAGTAATTAACATTGGCAGGAAAATTCTTGTTTCATTTGGATTCCAGAAGTCCCCTCTGCAGCTGCTGTGTAACAGCAGTTAAAGCATGACAAGGGCTATTAGCAAAAACTCTTTTTTCTGTTTGCCAAGAAATAAATCCCTTTTAGTTGAAGCCAAACATGTTCCAGGTCAAATGCTCAGCTGGTGCGAGGCAGTGCAGCTCCTGTGAGTGCCAGGAGGTGCAGCAGGGACCCTGCCTGGGCTCCCTGCCCTGCTCCTTTGGGAACAGCAGAGAATTCTGCCTGCATTCAAAATAACACCCCTCAGAAAACCCAGCGAGCACCAGGAAATCATTCTTAGGAGAAAAGCTTTGAAGGGATGGATTAGCTCCACCTCTGCACAGCAAACAGTTGGGTCTGACATTCAGGATGTTGGTTTTTATAATTAAAATGAATGGGGAGCTCTGCTGCCAAATTCCACTGGGGAAAGGTTTCCTGGGCGGGGGAGGCTCCTGGGCACCCCTGGCATGTTCCTACAAGAAAGTCAGGCTGGGCACAGCCCTGCAGCTGCTGCTCCTCCCTCCTCCTGCTGCCTTTGCAGGGAGGGATGGATGTGCCCTGGCACACTGGGATGTGCCAGGATGGGTGGGGTGGGCCCAGCAGGGTGGGATTTGTCACTCTGCCCTGCTTGGGGGTGTGGGATGAGCCCAGCAGGGTGGGATCAGTCACCCTGCCCTGCTGCTCCCTGGGATGGAGGTGCTGGATGGGCCCAGAAGGGTGGGATTTGTCACCCTGCTGCTCCCTGGGATGGGGAGGTGGATGATCCCAGTAGGGTGAGATTTGTCACCCTGCCCAGCTTTGGGGTGTGGGATGATCCCAGCAGGGTGGGATCTGTCACCCTGCTGCTCCCCGGGATGGGGTGTGGGATGTGGGGACAGCCCATAGATCACTCTGGGGACAGCCAGGATGAGGGGCAGTGTGGCTGAGCCTTCCCACAAACATCTCCTGCTCCCATCTCCACTCCCAGCCCTGGCAATCCCTGTGGCTGCCCTGGCTGACCATCAGGGAATTACGGCTCCTCATCAACCCCGAGGTCAAAAACCAGCCAGGACACCGAGCAGAACGATTGTCCCCAGCAAAGGCTGGGCCAGCAGGGCCCTCCCGCAGCTCTCTGTGCCATTCCCGAGGGACAGCAAGGTTCAGGGATGTGTTCCCCCTCCATCCTGTCCCTCTGGAGCAGGGAAGGGCTGGGAATGCCTTCCCAGGGCAGCTCTCAGCCACCAGCACCCCCAGCCCACTCCAGGACATTAAAAGTGGGAATAATTCCTAAATAAGTAAGAGGATGAAAGATTAAAGCTCTTCTTCTTCCTCATCTGACAGAGTGATGCAGAGAAACCATGAATCACCAAGTCCTTCAAGCATTTTTTTTTTTTAAAGAAAAATATAAAATCCCACTCGATTTTCTGGCCAAACTTCCAGAGGCTCAGGGCACTCGGGGCTGAGGGGGGAGAACGTGCAAAGTGCTGGGGCACAGAGGTAGGACACGGAGAGCTCCCAGGGCACGGAAGTGCAGCAGCTCTGTGGCTCCAGGTGCTGTGAATCCCCTCTGCTGGGAAGTTTTGCTTCAGCAGCTGCACCCTCACCATGTCCCTCAAACGCTGGGAGCAGGAGCAGCCCCACCCAACCTGCAGGGACAAAAGGATTTAGGGCAGATGAGGTCCTAAAAACAGGGCTGAATTCCCAACTCCTTGGGTTTTGTCGTTTAAAACTCCTGGATGTGCTGATCCATGAAAATCAGGATTTTAAAGAAGAGGCAGAGTGACTTTTTAGTGACAGGACAAGGGGGATGGCTTTAGAGTAAAAGAGCAGAGATCTAGATGAGATGTTGGGAAGGAATTGTACATATCCTCATTGTCCATTTGCATTCAGAGCCTCAAGGAAAGGATGCAGAGGAGGAAAATCACGGGGGTGATTCCCAGCTTTTCTCAGCCTGATTAAATGGACAACCACACCAACACGTCTTCTGTCTGCAAACCCAGAGGTTTTCTTTCATTTGTGGGCTGGAAAATTTGTCCTGTGAGGAGCAACTGAAGGAGCTGGAGGTGTTCACCCTGGAGAAAAGGATGTGGTATTCCCATTCTCTGAACAGAGAGAGACATCATTCTCTCTCCCACGATTTTTCCTGGGGAAGGCAGTGAGAAAGCAAATAGAGACAAGAAATGTTTTCTCTGCTCTCTCTGAGCTTTTCTGTTCAGAGAATGGGAATACCACAAAAGGAGGCTCAGGAGGAACCTTACTGCTCCCTATAACTCCCTGGAAGGAGGCTGAGGTGAGGTGGGGTTGGTCTCTTCTCCCAGGCAACAGTGACAGAATAAGAGGTCTCAAATTGCACCAGGGGAGGTTTAAATTGGATGTTAGGGCGAAAAAAATCATAGACTCCAGGTTTTGCAGAGATTTTCATACAGAAAAATCTGCATCTAGTTCCCCATGGCAGTGAGCAGCAGTCAGTGCTGGGCAGCACAGGGAAAAGGCAGGAAAGAGGGGGATGAAATGATGGGGAAGCTCTTGGCTAAAACTCCAAGAAAGAGAAATTCTGCTGCTGCCAGCCCATGATGCAAGCACGGGAGGTTAAAAACCCCACGGGGAGGTGACTGTGGCCGTGCTGGTGGCTCCCAGGGAGGAGCAGGGTCTGTGCTGGCAGCAGCTCGGGGCGCTCTCACTCACCGCTCGATGATGCTGTTGTTGAGCTGCAGATCGCAGGAGACCGACCTCATCTGCTGCAGCAGCTCCTGCATCCTGCAGGGAACAGCACAGCCTTTAGGGCAAATCCAGCCCCAATTCCTGTATCCTTTAGGGCAAATCCAGCCCTAACTCCTGCATCCTGCAGGGAACAGCACAGCCTTTAGGGCAAATCCAGCCCCAATTCCTGCATCCTGCAGTCCAGCCCTAATTCCTGCATCCTGCAGGGAACAGCACAGCCTTTAGGGCAAATCCAGCCCCAATTCCTGTATCCTTTAGGGGAAAAGCCAGCCCTCATTCCTGCATCCTGCAGGGAACAGCACAGCCTTTAGGGCCATTCCAGACCCAATTCCTGCATCTTTAGGGGCAAATCCAGCCCTAACTCCTGCATCCTGCAGGGAACAGGCACAGCCTTTAGGGCAAATCCAGCCCTAACTCCTGCATCCTGCAGGGGAAAATCCAGCCCTAATTCCTGTATCCTTTAGAGGCAGATCCAGCCCTAATCCCTGCATCCTTTAAGGGAAAATCCAGCCCTAATTCCTGCACCCTTAGTGGCAAATTCAGACCTAACTCCTGCATCCTTCAGGGGAAAATCCAGCCCTAATTCCTGCAAGGACACAGCCAGCCCTAATTCCTGCAGGGGCAGATCCAGCCCTAAATCCTGCAGGGACACAGTCAGCCCTAATTCCTGCATCCTTTAGGGGAAAATCCAGCCCACAGTCCTGCATCCTCTAGGGCAAAATCTAGCCCTAATTCCTGCATCCTGCAGGGGCAAATCCAGCCCTAACCCCTGCAGGGGCAAATCTAGCCCTAATTGAAGTGAGACTGAAAATGGAATAGAAGTTTTAAACTCTCAGTTGCCCCACCTCTGAGCCAGTAAAAGGTGTTATCCAGCACCAGGGACTCACCGCAGAGCCATCTCCTGGCAGGCCTGGCTCAGGGGCACGGGGGAAGGCACAGGAGGGGCCAAATTCCATTGCTCCACCTGGAGAAGCCTGTCCAGAGCCTGTGGAGATGAGATGGAGATGGAGAGTGCAGGCAGTGCCCACAGCAGGGGCTGTCCGTGGGCTGAGCTGGGGCCAAACACTCAGCAGCACCCAGGAGGTCACACCAGCACTGCCCCAGGACAAATGGAATAAAAAAATAAAATAACCCAAGCACACTTCCAGGGGGTTGCTGTGGCAGCTGGAGGTGAAGCAGCACTTTCCTCCTGCTGTAATTCCCATTTTTTGGGCACACACCCCCCCTGTGCCTGGCAATCCTTGGCACCTTTGCCAAAGGTTTCCCCACTCCCTGCTCACACAGCGGGACAAAGCAGCACCTCCAGCCTGGATCACCCACAAAAACCTGCAGCAAGGGGTGAAAAAACCCTGCAGGGCTCTCCTGAGGAGGCCAGGAGGAGCTGGACACCCACGCCCTGCAGGCAGTCCTGGCACTCCATCATCTCCACGCTGCAGGCACTGATGCGGTTGCTGAGCCTCTTCAGCTGCTTCTTGATCTCACAAACTTTCCTGGAAAGAGAAAATGATGTCAAAACTCCCGGGCAACGCTTGGCATCGTTAATTTTTATTATATTTTTTTTTGTGTTTTAATTGCACGCTGCTTTCTGCAGAGCTGGCTGGGTTCAAAATCCTGAAGGGAAGCAAATGAGTCAGGGCATGTTGTAATTGCAGCTGCAGCAGCCACCATAGGCCAGGTTATCCAAACAGCACTAACAGCTAATTAATCAGTGAAAGTTGATTGTAAATGAGGCAGTTCAGGCCTGTCACTTCACCCAGCACAGGCTGGGCCTCTTGTTCCTACCCAAAAAAGGCTCCTCATGCCCAGCAGGCAGATCAGGAGTTGCATAAAAAAAATAAAAATGTTTGGTTTGGGTTTAAAAAAACAAAGGAAAGAATATTTCAGGTGAATGATCCACCTCAAGTCCCCAGGAAAAACAACCACCACCCCACAAACCCTGGCAGGAAACAAAACAGGACAATTAAAACTGAAGTAATGAGAAATTAAAAATATCCAGCTGTGACTCATGGGGCTCTCTCCTTAGGGACAGGAAAACAGGTACAAAAATACCCCAGGAAAAGGTGGAGAAGGATTTTGCCTCCCTGTCAGCAGAGGTAAAACCCTGCTTTGTGTCCTGCACTGCATGGATTCTGTGGGGCTCCTGTGAAAAATGTGTGTTTTATGATTGCCTTTCACAAATACTAAAATGAATATTTTATGTGTTATGTTAGGAAGTTATGCTGTGTTAATTTTCTTAAGTCGTGTGGCAAATATAGTTTTAGGTTATGACATAATGTTAAAATAGAAACTATGCTGAGTAAGGTACTCACACTGAGATAGCAGCCACAGGCACCTAAATCTTTCAGAAAAAATGAATTTATTCTTTCTTATCAAGTTCTTCCCACCTCGCTCAGCCCTGAAGATGCCATCAGGATTCAGAGGAAGAAGCTGACACTGACCAGACAGAATCCTTTGTTTGAATGGAATTTATGCATCATGTATGAGGTGTATGAATATGCAACAGGCTGTTGTTTTTAAGGGTTAATCCTCTGTTAACGAGGGTCCTTTTTCAGGCTTATTTTGCCCAGAAAGAGGTACCTGGACTGTCTGTAACTTTGTTTTTATTGACTCGTATTGTCCTAAATCCTAATTGTCCAAATTTTTATTTCTAATTATATTGCTATTTTATAACTATTTTATTTTTATTAAACTTTTAAAATTTTAAAAACAAGTGATTGGCATTTTTCACACTCCACATCCAGGGTGGAATGCCAATCAAGAGAGAATTCCCACAGAAACTGAGGGAAAACTCATTGCCTGTGTGTGATGAGGGGACTGAGGGACACAGTTCTTATCCCCAGAGTGGAATCTGCCTCTGGGTGAGGGCTGGCAGCACAGAAACCCCTGCTGGGACCAGCAGGGAATGGGAGAAGGATGGGAAAGACTGGGAAAAATCTGGGATAGGGCAGGGAAAAGGCAAGGAGAGCACACACTGCCCTCAGCTCCTGGAGAAACCCAGAGCATCCAAATCAAACTTCCAGCCTAAAAATCCCCTCCACCTGTAAATCCAGCCCAGGGCCACTCCCCACCAGAAACAGGATCAAAAATTGGGTTTAATTGTCAGGAATTCCAGAAACTCCTCCTCCCTCCAGCCACGGGGGGGCTGCTCCTCTCCTTGCCGTGAAAATCCAATTTTTGCACCATCCTGTCCCCCTCCCTCCCTGCTGCCACAGGCTGTGGGTCGACCTCAGTCCCGGGGGTAATTTGCTCTGGAATAATTTGCTCTGGGGTAATTTGCTCTGGGGGTAATTTATTTGCTCTTTGTATTATTCCCCAAGCGCTGTTTAGCAGAAAATCATTCCCAGCAGTAAATCCCTGTCTCAATGGCAATTCTGTGCTGATAAAATCACCTCTCTGCCCTCGCCAGAGCTGCTTCCACTCCAGCTGCAAGTTCAGGGGCTTTGGGGGCTTTTTAAAATATAAACTTAAAACAGCAGGGCGGAATTATGGGATAGGAGGCAGCTGGGGTGTCCAGTGGGGTCACAGAGGGTTTGTCACCCCAAAAAATCCCCATTTCCATCTCCATGTTCAATGCAGAGCAGAGAGCACTTGGAAGCCCTGATCCTTGGTGGAGGGCTATCAGATATTATTATTATAATTATTATTATAATTATTATTATTATTATTATTATTATTATTATTATTATTATTATTATTACTACGATTATTATTATTTATTAACATAAACATGCCAATATATTTATATATAATATATATAATATACATAATATATTATATATAAAATATATATCATATACTATATATATAAATAAATATATATCTCTCAATATAAAATATAGATTACATATATATATAAATATCAATGTCTATATTATATATTAGAATAATATGGACTAAAATAATATATAATATATAATAAATAAAATACCACCCAAATCCATGGAGAAGAAGGAAGAAGAAAGTAAAGAAGAAGGTTCTGCCTCTGCCCTAAACCCTCCATTATATATTATATATATTATTACATTCTATATTATTATATTATAATACTACAATTATAATATAATAGCATAAAATTATTATACTGTTATAATATTTCAATTGATTATTATTAATAATACATTGTAAATAATATAGCATATTATATACATTATTATATTCTATATTATTATATTATATTATAATTTAAAATTTTACTATACTATTATATACTATACTATTATGATATTATAATATTATACTATTGTTACATTGAATAATAACAATAGTTATGATGATGATAAAATAATAATAATAATAATAATAATAATAATAATAATAATAATAATAATAATAATAATAATAATAATAATAATAATAATAATAATAATAATAATAATAATAATAATAATAATAATAATAATAATAATAATTCTGCTCTTTTGCACTACAAAGTGGCCTGTCCCAAATCCCTGTGGGGGCTGGTACCTCATCCTGCTGCTGTGCAGGGCCAGGGCCTCCTGGTACTGCTGGACACAGTCGTTCTGGAAAATGGACAGAACCTTCCTGGCCAGGTTCCCCAAATTCAGCCTGAACCCGGGAATAAGAGAGAAAACAGCATTATTTCCTTCAGGGGGTGAAAAGGAACATCACAGGAGGCCTGAAGCTGCCTCCTGGATGGAGGAAGAGGGGCTGGAGTTTCAGAAAGGAGTTACAGGGAAAACAAACCCTGGAGGGAGGTTTGGGGGATACAAAAATACAAAATACAAAGAGCATTTTGGTTATGCAGGTTTAGGGGGTTTTGGGGGGATGCAACAAGCATTTGATGCAAAAATAGAAAATACAGAGAGCATTTCCCAAAATCCCCATTTCCAGCTCCACACCTGATCCACAGCAGAGAGCACGTGGAAGCCCTGGGTGCTCAGAAATGAGTTACAGAGAAGACAAATTCCCCCTGGAGAGGGATATTTTGGGGGATTCAGTCCCTGTCCCCCCTCAGGGCACTGCTGACAGTCTCTGCCTTGGAGCTGAAGGCAAATGCCCAAGGTGAGACTGAGCATTCAGTGAGTCTGTGGAATTTCACCCTCCCTGCTGCAGGCTGAAGTGAATTCCATTTCTTGCCTGTGCTGAATTCCCCTGCTTTGGGTGGAAACTGAAAGGAGGAATCTCAAAGGCACCAAAGCCATCAGCGCTTGCAGCAGACAGGGAGGCAGGGAGGGACACTTCCTAAATCAGCACCTCAGGGCCAAAACGGCTCCAGACCCAGTCCTGTGCGAGCAGCAGCCTGGAACGGGTTTGTGCCCTCCTCCGGCAGGGGAGGTGGCCCCAGAGCAGCTCCCTGTTCCTGACCCTGTCCCAAAGCAGCTCCCTGTCCCTGTCCCCAGAGCATCTCCTGTCCCCAGAGCTGCTCCCTGTCCCTGTCCCTGTCCCTGTCCCTGTCCCTGTCCCCACAGCAGCTCCTGTCCCCAAAGAACCTCCTGTCCCTGTCCCTGTCCCCAAAGCAGCTCCCTCTCCCTGCCCCTGTCCCTGTCCCTGTCCCTGTCCCTGTCCCCACAGCAGCTCCTGTCCCCAAAGAACCTCCTGTCCCTGTCCCTGTCCCCAAAGCAGCTCCCTCTCCCTGCCCCTGTCCCTGTCCCTGTCCCCAGAGCAGCTATCTCTCCCACAGCCTCATCTGAAGGAGCTCATGGCTTGAAACCTTCCCTGGGAGAGCTCCTGCAAGGAGGAACCACACGCGAGCCTCCAGCTGCTCCCTGACAGCACCAGGGACGATTTTTAACCCTTTGGGACCCAGTCAGAGCCAGCAAGCACCAGCGAGGGGCAGCTCCTGGGGAGGGGACAGGGCGGGACTCACTTATCCAGCTTGTGGATTTGTTCCTCGTTGTAGCTCAGCCCTGGGGAGGAAAAACAGAGTCACCACACATTTCCTGCTGACAGCCCCAGAAATGGGCAGTTTCACATCCCGAGGGGGATTTTCCTGGCTCAGCCCCCGGGGCACTGTCAGGACACAGAAACAGAAACTCTGCAAGGTCCCTTCCAGCCCAAACCCTTCTGTGGGTTCCACGAAGTCACTGCTGATGCAGCAAACCCAAATCACCCATTTTCCCACGGGGACAGCGCAGGGACATTGCTGCCCAGTGTCCCCAGCACTCACTCAGACTCGTCCTGGCCTTCTTGAACTGCTTGTGGATCACCTGCATCTTCTCCAGGCAGCACTCCATCTGCTGGATGCTGCAAAGGGGCAGGGGAAGGGGTGAGGCTGGGCTGAAATCAGCATTTTGGAGTCAGGCTGTCCCTCTGGGAATGGTGGAATGTGAACCTGCTGCCCGTGCCTGTGAGCAGGGACAGCAGGGGTGGCACCAGGGGCTGTGCCTGGCACGGGAACTGCTCCATGCCCTGGGTGGGGAGAGCCAGGTGGCATCAGGGATTGCCCCACACACCTTTTGTCCTCGTGCGCTTGCTGCCTGTCCTTCACCAGCTCGGCCAGAATCCCATCCAGTGCCCCCTGGAAGTCAAAGATGCTGTGGGAGCACTGGGAGAGCTCCTCTTCCACCTGCAGAGGAGGGGAGAGGTTGGGAGCAGCTGCCCTGAGAGCCCTGGGGGCTCCTGGGGCTGGGGATGCTCCTCACCCTCTGCAGCCTTGCCTTCACCACATCCACCCCAGCCGGGCCCCTGCTGCCTGCAGGAACGGCCTCGAACCTGGGGGGAGACAGAAAATGAATATTCCTGAAGGAGACTGCTGCTGGCAAACAGCTGGCACAGGAATCCACCTCGTGCTGGGGTCCTGGGGGGCTGCAAAGTGATTTTCCTCGGGCAGCAACCCAGATTTTCACAGAGCCACAAAGTGCTGATCTGGCAAAAACTCGCCCTGTTGCCTCCAATTTGTTCCAAAATTGTTGGTTTTGCACCCACTGGCTTCAGGCCAGCTGGGAGGGTGGCTGTGTGCCTGCAGCTGGCACGGGAGCGCCAGGCTGAGCGTGGCACGGGGGCAAAGTCAGCAGAAATATTCCTGATGCAGAGCTGGAAGGGCTGGGAGAGCCAGAGCACCCAGCTGCAGCTCTGCTGCTCCTGGCACTCCAGCCCTGAGGGCTGCACTCAATGGGAACCATGTGTCCCTATTTTTATTTTTTTTTCAGATGAAATGGAAATTAAGAGATTTTGCTAAATGGCAAAGAATGAAAGAACAGCAACCCAGCGGCAAAGAATTTTCCACTACAAGAACAACAAGAAAAAAGCAGTAGAAAAGCAAAATATCCGTGGGTTGCTCGAGATAAAATGGGTTCAGCTTGGCCCAGGGCAAGGTGGGAAGGAGGGTGTGGGGAAAGGGAAGGCTGAGGGCAGCCCAGGGTTTCTCCATAATTCAGTGGAGACCCTTGGAAGGAAATGGGATCTCTCCCCATGGCTGGTGGGATGCTGGATCCCTGGGAATGCAGCCCAGCTCTCCAGGGTTGGTGACAGGGGCCAGACCCCCATGGGGTCGTGCAGCTGGTGCCATCCTGCTCTTTATTTTAGCCCAATTTTCTCAGTTTTCCTTTCCCTGGAGCTGGCAGCAGCCCTGGCTCCTTCCTGCTCAGGGGCTGTAACAGAAAACCCCAGAGCAGGAGGCAGTCAGGACTGACTCTGGCCTCCTGTGAAATCATCAAAAACTGAGGCAAGGAGTGAGGAACAGCCAGAGTGGCTCGTTTCCCAGACAGTGAAAAATCCTCCCACCTCCACAATATCAGCTTATTCCTGGCATTTTCCTTATTCCTGCTTATCCAGGCACCTTTGAGAGCCCCAAATCTCACCAGGCACAGCCCAGCTCACTTACAGCACGTGTGTCTTCCCCTGGGTGAGCTGCAGGCAGGTGAGCACGGAGTGAGCCCCCCTCCTCTGCTCCAAAATCCTGCAGCACTCTGTCCTCAGGTTCCCACTGCCAAGAGAGAAAAGAGCCCCTGCAAGCACAGCTCCATCCCGGGGTGGGCATGGAGCTGGGGGCTTCTCTCAGGCTGCTCTGAGACTGGGGGGGCTGGATGAACCAAAAATTGGGTGTGGCTGCTGCTTTTAGGGTCTCTCACCCTCTGTCCTGCCCCAAAAGGAGTGGGTAGGGCAGTGAAATTCATCATGGAATGGTTTGGGTTGGAAGGGACCTTAAAGCTGAAATTCCAAATCCCTGCCCTGGGCAGGAACATTTCCAATAGATGCACACAGTGATAATAACAATAATAATAATACAAATACTCTGCTTTTTTCCTCAGCGTCTCCTAAACTGAAGAAAGTGACCCAAAAGGAACAAAAGAGGACAGCAGCATCCTCCCAGCACTGTTTTTCCTCCAGGTGCAGACCCATGGGGACACAGTGCCCCTCCTGCCCTGCTCCCTCCGAGTCCCCCAGGACCCTACCCCACCATCCCACCGGTCTGCACTAGCAGGGAGAGGCTGCAAACCCTTAACCCAACAAATGCCAGGGTGCTGGGCAGGCAGTGTGCCCGCTGTGCCCTGCCCAGCCGTGGCCCTGGCACTCACATCACCCAGTGGAGGCCCCTGGCCAGCAGCTCCCGGCCCCTCCGCAGCGCCTGCCCCACGCGCAGCGTCTGGTGAGCAGCACCCACGGCACTCTGCAAGGCAAAGGGCACTGCCAGGGCCCGTGCCAGGCACAGGGCGCTGCCAGCACGCTGCCCTGGCACGCACACCCACCTTGGCTGCACTGCAGTCGGCCACCACGTCCACCCTGGGCACGAACTTGGGGAACTCCAGCGCCGCTGCAAAGACAGGCAGGGTCGGGGTGTTTGTCACCAGCTGGTGGCTGTGGGCAGCTGCCACCCGCCAGATAAACCCCGTGGCCACTCAGCATCTCAGCCTCAGTGTTGGAGGCTCAGTGCAGCCCTACAAGATATTTTGGGAGCATAGATGAAGGCAGGAATTCCCTGCAAAGCCCAGAGTGGCGTGTGCCCATGGAGCAGCAGCACATGGCAGGGGAAAACTGACCCTGAGATCCCCTAATCCTGCCCCAGGGACCAGAAACAGGGTTGGGAGTTGGCACTGGGAACTGGCATCAGGATTGCGAGTTGGCATTGGGAACCTGTACTCCTGCTGCTGGGAATGGGGTCACTGCTGGGAATGGGGACTGGCACAAGCTGGCAGTGGGAAAAGCGACCAGTCTGGAGAACTGGGAACCCCAGTGGGAACTGGGATCCAGGTCAAACAGTGCCCAGGCCCCAAGAGCTGGGATCATGCAGGAAATGGGAGACCTCTCAGGATAATAACTGGAACAAATCCCTCTTCCAGCAGCCACTCTCGTGCCGTGGCACATCTCCAGCCACCCACACTCACGGTCGCGGTACCGGACCCCCACCACGTCCTCGGGCTGCTCTGAGGTGCTCAGCAAAGTCAGGGGGCTGCTCTCTGTGGTTCTGCAGAAATGATGAGCTTGTAGGTTGGGATCCAGCTCATACAGGTGTCCTTCAAAATAATATTCTTGATGGTGAGGGACTATATTTGTCTGTTTGAAGACGGCATCTAAAAACTTGGTGGTACTGAAATGGAGAAAGAAGGGAAAGGGTGGGGATAAGCAATGAGGTAAGCACACAGATTTCCATCCCTTTAGCAGCCTGCTGCCCTTAAAATACCAAGATGTTGATGCTTTCTCTTAGCAAAATATCAGACAAGGTCAGCAAGGGCTCCCTGTGTGCCCACAGCTCCATTATTTCACTCCCAGCAAAGGCTGATTTGAGCCTGGTGTGTTTTAACCTGGGCTGGGGGCAGTGCAAAGGGCATGGTGGTGCCCCCAGGCTCCCCTGCTGAAGGCAGGGGAATTCACAGCTCCATTCCCACACGGATCTCTGACCCAGCCTTACGTGTTGTAGGAGTGGATGTAGATGCGATGGGAGGACGCCTGCTGCAGGGAGAACACGTCCACCACGATCCTGTGCAAAATGTCGTTGGTTCCTGCGAAAAACTGGTCGAATCCCCAGCACTTCTCCTGATCCACCTCCAGGATGTTCGCCAAGATGGGGATCAGCTGGTCCTTCAGCCCCCTGCAGCAGCAAGGGAAGTATTGTATAGGGGCTGCTCCCAGACAAAGGAAGGAATGGTGAATCTGACTCCGTGTTCTCAGAAGGCTCGTTTATTATTTTATGATCTATATTATATTAAAAAATACTAAACTAAACTATACTAAAGAATACAGAAAGCTAAAAAGATAATAATGAAAATTCGTGACTCTTTCCAGAGTCCCAACACAGCTTGGCCCCAGCTGGCCAAGGAGTAAAAACAATTCACATGAAACCAATGAAATAATCACCTGTGGGTGAACCATCCCCAACCACATTCCAAAGGAGCAAAACACAGGAGAAGCACATCAGATAATTATTGTTTTCCTTTTTCTCTGAGGCGTCTCAGCTTCCCAGGAGAAAAATCCTGGGCAAAGGGATTTTTCCAGAAAATATGAATGCCACAGGGAAGAAGAGAGCTTTGCATGGGCTGCTGTAACCCTGAGTCACAAACACTGCCCTGCATCCCCTTTTCCTGTCTGGAAAGCAAAGATCAGGTCTGAGAGCTGTGACACCTGAAGATGAAAAGTTTATCTGCCTGGTTAACCCCTCCTGTGCTGTCTGAGGACAGGGGAGCTGCAGCCCCAGCAAGGGACACTCACGTGGAGAGGCGGCAGGTGATGGGCAGCTCGTAGCTCCACTCAATGTTCCCGTTCTCCTGCCTCTGGATCCCTGCAATGGCCCCACGAGGCTTCTCCGTGGTGATTTTGTACCTGTGGGAAGGGAATTGTTTGCTGCTGGCTCGAGCCAAGCGAGCTCTGTTTGGGCACTGTGTCCCTTGGGTGGCTGTGCTGGGAAAAACGTGATTCACTGAGGGAAAAGGAAGTGCCCAGAGGGAAAATACTTGCAAGGAACAGTCCAAACCTTCCAAGTGAGCATTAACCCTGCCTCCCCTTCCAGCTGTTTATCCAGGAGGTCATGGAAATGCATTTTACAGAATCCTAGAATTATCTGGGTTGGAAGGAACCTAAAGATCAGCTGGTTCCAACCCCCTGCTATGGGCAGGGATGCCACCCATGCTCAGTGCCCCACCCAAGCATTCCATCTGGAGGGAAAACGTGGCAATTGGGACATGGATTCTCCCCCACACTGCACACACACCCCCCACAGGCCCCTTGGCAGGGCTTTGGGGCCACGTGGGGTTAAACCAGAGTGAGCCAGCCCCAGCACAGCCCCAGCTCCCCACCCCAGCTGGGCACGGCACCCACATGATCTCCTTGTTCCTGCGGGGTCCCCCGAAGGGCACGAAGGGCAGGCTGCCCGTGGCAGCGTGGTAGAAGGTGACACCAATGCTCCAGAGGTCCACGGTGACACCAAAGGCCTTCTGCTGCGGCTTGCGCAGCACGGCTCGCTCGTACACGTCAGGGGGCTGGGGGGAGAGAGAAATGGGCATGCCTGGAAAACGTCCCCTGGAACACAGCTCTGGGTCCTCCCAAAAACATCTAACCCCTCTGGGTCCTCCCCAAAACTTCGAACACAGCTCTGGGTCCTCCCAAAAACATCTAACCCCTCTGGGTCCTCCCCAAAACTTCGAACACAGCTCTGGGTCCTCCCAAAAACATCTAACCCCTCTGGGTCCTCCCCAAAACTTCGAACACAGCTCTGGGTCCTCCCAAAAACATCTAACCCCTCTGGGTCCTCCCCAAAACTTCGAACACAGCTCTGGGTCCTCCCAAAAACATCTAACCCCTCTGGGTCCTCCCCAAAACTTCGAACACAGCTCTGGGTCCTCCCAAAAACATCTAACCCCTCTGGGTCCTCCCCAAAACTTCGAACACAGCTCTGGGTCCTCCCAAAAACATCTAACCCCTCTGGGTCCTCCCCAAAACTTCGAACACAGCTCTGGGTCCTCCCAAAAACATCTAACCCCTCTGGGTCCTCCCCAAAACTTCGAACACAGCTCTGGGTCCTCCCAAAAACATCTAACCCCTCTGGGTCCTCCCCAAAACTTCGAACACAGCTCTGGGTCCTCCCAAAAACATCTAACCCCTCTGGGTCCTCCCCAAAACTTCGAACACAGCTCTGGGTCCTCCCAAAAACATCTAACCCCTCTGGGTCCTCCCCAAAACTTCGAACACAGCTCTGGGTCCTCCCAAAAACATCTAACACCTCTGGGTCCTCCCCAAAACTTCGAACACAGCTCTGGGTCCTGCCAAAAATCATCACCTGTAACAGACCTCTGGGTCCTCCCCCCAGAAAACATCTTGGAACTGAGCTCTGGGTTCTCCCAAAAACATCTACGAGAGCTCTGGGTCTTGACTGGAAAACATCACCTGGAAAACAGCTCTGGTTCCTGCCCAAAAATCTCTAACACAGCTCTGGGTCCTCCCCAAAAAAAAACATCACCTCTAACAGAGCTCTGGGTCCTGCCCAAAAAACAGCACCTGGAACACCGCTCTGGGTCTTCCCCAAAATCATCACCGGTAACAGAGCTCTGGGTCCTCCCCCACACCAAAAAAAAAAAAAATCACCTCTGACAGAGCTGTGGGTCCTTCAAAAAAAATTATCACATAGAACAGAGCTGTGTCCTTCCCAAAAACCATCACCTTGAACAGAACTCTGGGTCCTCCCATAAAAGCATCACCTGAAACAGCTCTGGGTCCTTCCAAAAACCTCTAACAGAGCTCTGGGTCCTGCCAAAAATCATCACTTGTAACAGAGCTCTGGGTCCTCCCAAAAACCATCACCAGCAACCCTGCCACAAGGCACTGAGCCCCTCCCCTCCCAAAAACAGGATCAGGCTCTCCAAGTGCCTCAGCTCAGGACTGAGGGACAGGGCCCAGCCTCCCCCAGGACATGCCCCACTCACGAGGTACTCCTCTGTCCCATAGACAGACACAAACTTCTCATCATCCTCCAGCTCTCGGGCGGCTCCGAAATCCGTCAGCTTGTAGATGCTCTGCCCGTCCTCTCCCACCAGCCTCATGATGTTGCCGGGTTTGATGTCCCTGTGCACGACGCCGTTCTCGCGGAGGTGGTTCATCCCTGCCACTGGCACAAGGAGAGGCAGAATTCCTGTGTGGGGCTGGGCCACTGGGCTCCAGGGGAGCAGTTTGAGTTGAAAAACTCAAGCCAGAAAACTGCTGTCACCCAGCTTGACTGGCTTGTCACCTCTGCTAACAAGTCATCCCCCCCTCTTGTTCACTCAGTAAGAGCTGCTCGTAAGTAGCTCACTTGGGTTTCGGGATGGCAAACTTAAATTCATTTTGCTTGGTTTTTCTTGCTGGACCATGATGCAAAAGGTTGATCCTTTGCAAAAGGTTGATCAACAAGGGTTGATCTTTGGGGTTTATAGCTTGGGTTATTCATTGTTATTTCATCTTTCCCTCATGGTATGTAGTCTGTATTGCTCCAATGGTGTCTTTTCTATCGCCTCTGCTGGGACTATAAATGCTTTAGTTGAGTGTAGGAAGTAGCTTTGTTATTCCAGGTCACGTTGATTGGGCTAGAGTTTGGCATCAAGACAATCTGATGTTAGCAGACATCTTTCAGGTGTAAGCTGAATGCTTTTTAAGCTACGTCTTGGTAGTGCAAGTGCACCTTCCAGTGCACTGGAATTTGGGTTGAAAAGAGGGCTGGAGAGGGGGTAAATCCCACAGTGCTTGCACTTAGATGGCGATCAGGGTGACTGGGGGGATGGAGAGGATGAGGACATGGCAGGGCACAGCCCCTGGCCACAGCAGCTTCCCAGGGCAAGGAGAATGCCTCAGCACAGAGCTCAACCCCAGGGCTGGAGCCTGCAGGGACCCCCAGCACCGTGGGGTCCCCAGCTGGAGGGTCTCAGCCCTGCTGGTGGTGACCCCCACACTCACCCACACACTGCAGCACGATGAGGAACTCGGACTCAGCCAGGCCAAAGGCATTGGCTGGGTCTTCCAGCACGTTCAGCAGGCTGCCACTGGAGCAGTATTCCATCACCAGCACCTTCTGCTTGCTGCTGCCCTGCAGGGGAGATGGGGAGGGCTCAGCCAGCCCCGTGTCCCCCCTGCCGGGCAGGACCAGGTGCCCTCCCTCGGCTGGTGAGCCCCAGGGCTTCCCAGAGGGGTTCCCACTCACTGTCTCCTCCACGGCAAATAATTTGACGATGTTTTTGTGGTTCAGCTTCCTCAGCATCTCGAACTCTCTCATCTGCACCTCCTGGGGCCGCAGGTAGCTGGCACTGTTAAACACCTTCACAGCAACCAGCTCCCCCGATTTCTGGGAAAAGACCAAAAATTAGGGAATGAAAACACCGGGTGATGCCACCCACGTGCAGAGCAGCTCCAGGAGCTCTGTCCCGGCTCCCACACCCCACTCGGGATGCAGATGATGAAATGATGCCTGTGCACGGCGCCTGCTCGGCCGCACAAACAAACCGCTGTTATTCACCCCGCTGCCCTTCCTGTCCCGGCACCCACGTGCTGTGTGTGGGGCTGTGTTTATCCGGCCCCACAAAAAGCTCCCGTCTGCAGCCCAGGCTGGCAGCTGCCCGAGGCACGGCCATGCTCCCAGCCCTGCTGCGTTTGCTCAATAAACTTCAAAGGAGGAGAGCCCGCTCCGAGCCCGGCAAGTGTTTGCACGAAGTATGCAAATGGCCAGGGATGGGGTTTCCAAATCCTCTGGGCATTCCCCTGGAAAGAGCAGCTCCTTCCCCCTGCGCCGCGGCCAGCAGAGCGCACTGCGAGCGCCCCAAAAACCGACTAGGAGCGCCCCAAAAACCGACCGTGAGCGCCCCAAAAACCGACCGTGAGCGCCCCAAAAACCGACTGCGAGCGCCCCAAAAACCGACCGTGAGCGCCCCAAAAACCGACCGTGAGCGCCCCAAAAACCGACCGTGAGCGCCCCAAAAACCGCCCTCGACCCGCAGAGAGGGGAAGGAGCCCCGAGGAAAGTGAAAATAAAACGGAAAGCAGAACCTGAGCTGCTCCCCAGGCAAGGATGTCCCGGCAGGGCAGCGGAGCCCGGGCATCCCGCGGGGGCAGCGGGGCTCTGCACTCGGGGCTCCCCCCCGGCTGCCCCGCTCACCTTGTTGCGAGCTCTGTAGACAGAGGCCGTGGCCCCCTGGCCCAGCAGGTCCTCGGTGCTCCACAGGTAGTTGGGGGTGCTCTGCATGTCCAGCAGAGCGCGGGGCTCCCCCCGGCCGGGTGAGGTTCACCCCGCCGAGCCCCAGCCTTCACCCCTCCGGCAGTCGCTCCCCTGGGCGGCCCCGGGGCCGAGGCCGAGCATGGAGCGAGCCCCAGCAGCCCGGGGCTGGCGGCAGCAGCCCGGCGGGTGCGGAGCTCGGGAGCGGAGCGGGGCCGGCGGCGCCTCCCGGGCCGGGAACCGAAACCGCGCATTGCAAAACCCGCCCGGCGAGCGCGGCGCTGCGGGAGGAAACGCCTCAGCTTCCTGCTCGAGAGAAAGCTTCCCAGCCGGGCTGCCATCTCCCGGCACGCCGGGCTGCCATGCCCGGGAACACCGGGCTGACATTCCCCGGCACGCCGGGCTGACATCCCCTGGGAACGCCGGGTAGCAATTCCCGGGCACACCGGGCTGATATATCCCGGGACCCGGGCAGCCATCCCTGGGCACACCGGGCTGACATCCCCCGGGAACGCCGGGTAGCAATTCCCGGGCACACCGGGCAGCCATGCCCGGGACCTGGGCAGCCATCCCTGGGCACACCGGGCTGACATATCCCGGGAACGCCTGCAGCAATACCCCGGCACACCGGGCTGATATATCCCGGGACCCGGGCAGCCATCCCTGGGCACATCGGGCATCCCCCGGCATACCGGGCTGCCATCCCTTGAGCAGCTGGGCAGCCATGCCCCGGAGAACCCGAGCAGTCATCCCCCGGCACACCGGGCTGCTGTCTCCCGGAACCCGGGCTGCCATCCCCCGGGACCCGAGCTGCCATCCCTGGGCACACCGGGCAGCATCCCCGGGAACACCGGGCTGACATCCCTGAGCACACCGGGCTGCCATGCCCTGGGCACACCGGGCAGCATCCCCGGGAACACCGGGCTGACATCCCTGAGCACACCGGGCTGCCATGCCCTGGGCACACCGGGCAGCATCCCCGGGAACACCGGGCTGACATCCCTGGGCACACCGGGCTGCCATGCCCTGGGCACACCGTGTTGCCATCCCCCGGGACCCGGGCAGCCATCCCCGGGCACACCGGCCATCCCCCGGGACCCGAGCTGCCATCCCCGGGCACACCGAGCTGCCATCCCCCGGCACGCCAGGCTGCTCCGGGACAGCTCCGCTGGTGGCTGAAGGTGCTGAGCTCCGGCTGCCACCGGCACTGCCGGGGATTTGGGAAGCAGAGCCGGATCAGGATCCGTGCCCAGGGTCGGTGTCCAGCCCTGGTTATCTGTGCCAGCACGGGGTCAGTGCTCGAGGCCTGGCATGGACACAGCATCGCCTGGCAAGGCTGGCACTGTGTTGGGGCTCGCTGTCGGGCAGCTTGTGGGACAGGGAGGGATGTGGGATGTGGGATGCAGGTGACATACAGGGTGCAGAGCAGGATGTGGGATGCAGGATGCAGAATGGAATATCAAATGTGGGCCAGGGTGGGGTGCAGGATGTGGGATGCAGGGTGGGATGTAGGACAGGGTGGGATGTGGGATGCAGGTGACATACAGGGTGCAGAGCAGGATGTGGGATGCAGGGCAGGGTGGGATGCAGGATGTGGGATGCAGGATGGGATGTAGGACAGGGTGGGATGCAGAATACAGGGTGGAATATGTAATGTGGGCCAGGGTGGGATGCAGGATGTGGGGTTCAAGGTGGGATGCAGGGCAGGATGTGGGATTCAGGGCACTCTGCTTCCTGCACAGGGCAGAGCAGGGCTGCTCCTGTCCCTGCTCACTCTGTTTTCATTGTGACCAGCTCAGCAGCAGGGTCCCACTGTCAGGAATTACTCCAGGCTGGTGTGGATGTCTCTAAAGGCTCCATCCTCACCAATAAAGCCTCCAAAGGTCTGAGAGTTCATCAGCCTGTGGGACATCCAAACCTCGACACTGCTTCACCAGCCTGCACACAAACCCCACCCCTAATTAGTTCCTTAATTCCTGCTGAGCTTCGTTTTCCCATCCAGGGGTGAGTGCCTGGAGCAGCCTCCAGAGAGCTGGCAGAGGGCACAGCCTGGCCCTTTCCTCGAGGTTATCCAGGGATGCCAGGGCTGGGAAGGGGTGGCAGTCTCAGTTTAACCACACAAAAGCTGAAATCACTTTGATTGAAGTCGTTTTGCTGCAGCTCAGCTGACAGGAAGAGAAAGGGCTGGGTGACTTCTTGAAATTGTGTCTGGTTTTATTTTCTATGCATGTGAAACAGGAGCATCAGTCTGTCCCCACACTGCTGGCCAAGCCTGTGGCTGGGAGTGCAGGGAACTCACCCCCAACACCTGCCTGGCTTCTTCCTTATGCTTTCTTCTGCTATCCTTTCAGAAGTCCCAGCTCATTTCCTCTCCCTGGTTGCTCCATCAGCAGGATTTCCACCCCAACCCCATCTGAACCCTAGGACTGGATGTGCCCACGGGGGACAAACCCTGGTGTGGTGGGAGAGCGCATCTGGCACAGGCTGGAAGGGAAAAACACCCGGCCTTGAAAGCAATTTGTGACAAGAATTAATTGTTCCAGCTGGTGGCAGCAAAGCCCGAAGAATAAAGGACAAGCAGCGAGCTCTGTGTGCAGCAGGGACTCGTCCTTGGGGTCAGCAAACCCGAGAGTCCCACGAGCCCAGGGCTGTCCCCTCGGTGTCACTGTGACAAACCTGTGACATGTCCCTGAGAGCTGAACCCTCCCAGCACTCACCGAGGTGTTTCTTTGCTAAAAACCACCAAAACCCATTTCTTTGTTAAAAACCATGGGGTTTGTGAGGGAGGGTTGGTCCCACCTGTGGTTTGATGAGGGTTTAAGAGATGATCACAGCTTCTTCTGCTGGACAGTGACCAAGGGAAAATCAGAAATCCTTGTTATCTGTGCCGTCCCATTGCTGTTTGACTCCTATTTCATGTTTTAAAAACAAAAAGCCACCAGCAGCGTGCCCAGCTGGCTCTGGGCTGCTGTGATTTTGGAATAAAAACATCCTGGATTTCCTGAGATGTGGGACAGGGAGCACAGGGATGCTCACCCCAGGGACAGGGAGGAAAAATGCCTCAGTTAAACACCAAACCTCACTGAAAGTAAGTCATTCCTTCAAATCTTAAGAAAATGAAGCGAAAATGAACAGCCCTGCCACGTTCCCCCTCCACGCTCTGAAAAAGGCCTGTGGAAAAACCAAGATGGGGGCAAGCTGGTAATGATAAAATAATGATCCAATCCATAATCTCAATCTTAAATCCTCTTTCCTGAGCCAGTTGGGGGTCTGTTCTCCACAGGAAAATGATGAAGATTAAGCATTTTTAAATCAGGTCACTGCCAGGGAAGTGTTTGCCCCGGGGAATGCTGCTGTGGTGGCTGCGTGCGAGCCCAGGGTGGGGGAACACGGGGCTGGAATCAGGAATCAGTGGAGTCACAGAAAGAATGGTTTGGGTTGGGAGAGACCTTTCAAGTCTTATCATTCCACAGCAGGGACACCTTCCACCCTCTCAGGGTGCTCCAGCCTGGCCTTGGCACTTCCAGGGATCCAGGGGCAGCCACAGCTGCTCTGGGCACCCTGTGCCAGGGCCTCCCACCCTCCCAGGGAACAATTCCTTCCCAATATCCCATCTAAACCTGGCCTCCTTCAGCTTCAGGCCATTCCCTTGTCCTGTCACCCATGCTCTGTCCCCGTTCTCTCTGTGCCACCACGCTGCTCCTGCCCCTCTGCCATGGAGTGTCCCCGTGCCCAGGATGGCACCAGGAGCTCCTGGCTCCTGCAGATCCTTCCTCACCCACTCAGCAGCACCTCCAGCAACATTCCTGAGCATTGCAGAGCCCCCAGGCCACGCTCTGCCTCTGTCCCACTCAGCCCCAGGACATCACACACCAGCACCCTCAGGTCAGTGTTTCCACCATACCCAAAACATTTATTTCTCCAAAACTATTGCTAATGACAATGGATACATTTTGTTGCCCCAGTATGGATTTAACACTTCCAACACATCGACTCCTAATACTGTACAAGACTGTACCAAAAAGGGGGGGGAAAACCAAACCAAAAAAAGGCTGTACCTCCATATTGTACAGAGTTCTATGTACAAAGTACAATTTTACACAGTTTAATATATACACCATATATATATTGGTGTAGAAGACATGAAACAGTGGAAACTTGTTTTAGCAAGAACATTCCATCCCACCATGAAACAACTGCTGCTGACAACCCCAGGTTCAGACAGAAAACCACAATTCCTACACTTTGCAACCCGATTTTCCTGCCTTCCAGCAGGACCACTGGAAATCAGAGATGGATTTCAGCACTTGCCCTGTTTGAGCTACATCGAGCTGGGCTTTCAGAGAAGCTGCTGCTCACAAGTATTGCTCCAGCAGTTTGGCACACTCACGAGTCCAACCCCTCGGGCTTGGGTTGTTCTTCACACCTCAGGGCTGTGCCTGGAGGAAAGGCTGGTGAAGTCCACTTCAGGAGTAAGGTTACTACAGTGCCTCAAAAAGGACAGGCCCACCTACGATTCCCACTGCAGACTGCTGAATATTTACCCTGTGTGAAGCTTGGCAGATCAAGTATTAGCACGGCAGGGAGCTGCCTTCCCTCTCCACCTTCCCCTCTTTTTGGCCCATCGTTGAAAAACACTTTCATCCCAAACTACGTTAGAGGAAGCACAGAATTTAACAGGAAAAAAAAAAAAAAAAGAAACCCCAAATCAACAAAACCCTTGCATTTTCCAGGCCTTGAACTGCTGTTTTGGCATCTCTAGAGCCACCCAAATAGATGGTTTGCTGCTAGAAGAGCCTGGAAAAGAATTCATCTGCCTTGTGGTGGGCGGTCGGCGGAACCGCTTGTGCGCGACACAGCCGGGGCCACCCGGCCCCGCAGGCACAGGCAGAGGGTCAAGTATTTCTATTTTTGTTTCTTATTTTCAAGTACCAGGTTGTCACACAGACACAGAGACATGGAGAGCTGACGTGGAAGGAGCTCCAACCCCAAAGTTCAGCCCGTGAAGCGCTTGGTGATCCCCCAGAGCTGGTGCTGGAGCGTCCCTGGGGGAAGGACGTTCCCTCCTTTCCACCTCTTGTGCCACCAGCCCACTAAAGGAACAGCTTCATGTCCCCAGCTGCATTTGTGGGGCATTAGCCAAGGCCAGATGAACCCAAAAAAGGGCTGGGTTTTTTTGTGAAAGCTAAAAATCTCAAAATAAATACATCCCCAGCTTGTTAAACTCAATTTCCTGTTCTGTTCAGGCCCATAAGCAATGGAAATGCCCCAATGCTCCTCTTTTCCTGTGGGTTGTGAAGCAGTTCTTGAAGCAGTTCCCTACCCAGGGGAGTTCAGCGTGTTTGCACTTTGGGGCACATCCCTCTACACCCAGGGCTTGGTCCTGCCAAGCACAGGTGCCCCTCACCAGTGCCACGCCTGGGGGGACAGGGGCACCTCCTTCCTCTCCCTGCTGTGCTCAGGGATGTGCTGGCCAAGGGCTGAGCTCAGCCTCTCATGGGATCCATCCAACTGGCTCAGCAGGGATTTTTGGGGCATTTTTCCACCATTCCTGATTGCTCACTGAGGGCATCACCTCCTGGAAGTGTCCCCTCCACATGGATCCCACCAAGGGAGGGCTCCCACACCCCTGGGAAGGAGCTGAAGTGCTGAGAACCGGAGACGTCGATTTTTGCAGAAGAACATCTCCCAAAAGCTCCAGAAATCCCCAAACCTACGCCATGCTCCACAGGATTTGAGGTTTTTGACACAGAGAAGAAGAGAAGTAAGGCAGCAAACTCCACCTGCAATGAGCTTCTCCTGTCCCAGTATTGCTGGAGCTCTTCCAAGCGCGCTGGGTCGGCCCCGTACCAAGTGCAAGGTGGGGAGCTACAACAGATGGGATTTCTTGCCAAGCTGAAGTGTTTTGATTCAGTAAATAAATTTATGAGAACTCGGTTACCTTAACCTACTTTTGTGCAAGAACAATCTTGCCTTAAAAAAGAAAAAAAAAAAAACTAAAAAGAAAAAAAATAATCAACAAAAACTCCCAAAACCCAACACATGAGGTATTCAGCACAGGAAACCCAAAGACTCCTTTTGAACAGGTATCAAAATACAGACATATACAACAACTTTTTTTTTTTTTTGTTCTGCTGTCACAGTGCACTCTAATTATTTACTCATTTTTGTTGCAATAAAATACCCAGTAGAGATAAAATGAGAAGGTTTGATCGTGTCCCACTGCTCGGACATGAAGGACAAATTTACAATTCATAAACTTTGGACGACCTCAGAGAGGCAGAAATTAAGCAATGGTTAAAGCACACTGCTCCATTCCCAACTAGGGAAATAACCCAGAAAAGGTCTGAGCTTCAGAAACCATTCAGATTGATCACCTAAAACCACGTTTCATTTTAAAAGTTTTTAGTTTTTTTTTTGCTTTGGATTATTTCAATCCAACACCTGATGAACAAGGTTCATACAAAGCACTATCCAACAGACAGACGTCATTCCAGTTATCAAACACTTCTTTTGTCTTCATATTCGACACAAACGTTACAGGAAAAGTCATGAAAAGAGGAATTTCCTTGGAAGAGCTAAAATTTCTTGGGGATATGAAGATGTGGAGTGCCATTGGTACCTCCCCAGGCAAACCACGGAGTCAGACCTGTCCTCAGGGAGGGAACATTTCCAGTTCCTCCTTCCCACCTTTCCGGCAGCCACTGCTCACAAACCACTCGTGGCAAACGTCCTCTCAGCCTTGTGTGTTCAGAGTGAGGAGGACAAGCTGAAAATCTCCTTTTCCCCCACGATTTTGTGTGTGATTTTCTTGTTTCATCCCTCCCACGTGTGATTTTTCCGCGCGAGGAAGAGGAAGGAGGAGCTTCAGCCTGTCCTATTGCTTGTTGTCAATCACAGTGCACACCAGAATTCCAGTTGAGTTGCTCCATATCCAGGTGATCCTGCCAAGCACCTTGCCCTTGGCAGCAGGATTGTCCCAGAGCTGTGGATGCTAGAGAAGCACAGTAATAATTCAGATACAGACAGTTGCTGTTACAGTAACCTGAAGTCTTTTTTTAATTTTTTTTTGTTTTTGTTTTTGTTTTCCATCTAATTTCACACTTCAGACCTTGAAGCTGGAAAAGAGCAGCTCCTCCAATGTGCTGTGCGTGGCTGAACACTTATTCATAGGAATATTGAATGCTAGGCATAAAAATATAAAAAAGAAAATAAGGCATTAAAATGAGGCAAAGTCAATTTACAGAGATCCTGCTCTTGACACAGATTAACTTTGGTCATTTGAGACCAAAAAAAAAAAAAAAAAAAGAAAATAAATCAAAAAACCCAAAAATTCTTACTAAAAAGGAAATGCCAGAAAGTTCTGCCTGAGCAAAAAACTACAAGTTTAATCATTCTATTTGTTTTTTTCCCCCAAAAGAACAAGTGATTCCTTGGTGGTAGAAGTCCATCAGAACCTGAGAGCAAAGGTGGCTGGTGGCACTGGTGGCATCTCCTGGAGGGCAGGGACAGTCACACTCGTACCGTGGGGTCCCCCAGGGAAGCTCAGGAGAAAGGGAAAATGAGGAGTGTTCTCACCAAAACCTTCCCACTGCTCCCCAGTTCCTGCATGCCCTCAGCTCAGGGCCCAGAGGAAGCTGGCTGTTTGGAAAGTCATTAATTATGGATTGATTGCTTCTGTAGAAAGGGGGTTGTGCGTGTGGGGATGGACAGGGATGCAGGAAGACCCTGTTCCATATTTCCAAGTATCATCCTAAATGCATGAGAAAAGGACATTTCAGCAACTCTTCTTTGTTTCTTCTTTCTTAAGTGCCAATTAAACTGACTTTGCAGTCACCAGGAACTCACAAACTGCAAGGAAACTCAGCTTAAATGGGTGAGAAAAAATGACTTTTCTTATCTTGGCCTGGATTCATTACTTGATGGCAGCCTAAGATGTGCAGCTTGTTTGAAATCCCAGAAAAGCTGAGGAACGAGGCGAGCCCAGGGTCAGCCAGTCTCCACTGCTAAGTGGCACAAGCCTTTTAATTATTAAATTAAATAACTGTGGGCACTGTGGAGAATTCCCAGGGGAGTACAAAAGAGTCCGTGGATGCTGCTGGCTACGGATAAATACAAATAATACCAAAGGATTCATTCATTCACAGGTCAGCCCTGCATGGAGCAGGCGTGGCAGGGAGCACGGGGGGCAGCCACTGCAGAGGCCACGTGCTGTCACACCCCTGTCCCCAGCAGCGGCCCCTGCACTGCTCTATGAGAGCAGAGAGGGACAAGGCAGGGAGCTGAGAACTCCTGAGCGAAGTTTTTACAGTGCTTGGCGCTGGCATGGGGGTCAGGATCTGTCCTGAGGAACGGGCAAACCAGCAGAGTGTGTCTTGGGGATGGGCTCCCAGCAGAGGATGCTTGTTTTCAAAATGATCTCTTTTTTTTTTTTGTTTTGTTTTACATTCAGTCTCCCGAGAGCAAACACCACATCAGAGCCCACGGGCTGAAAATGCCACTGGAAACAATAAAGCTGCTTTTAAATATGGGAGAGCAAAGGGGGAAACCAGTGAAGATTGTCCATAAGCAATGACTGGGCTCTTTCTTGTGCTCCCAGAGCTCAGGAAAACATGTTTGTTTATATTTGCACAGACACGTCTCACGGTGAACTCCACAAAATCTACGAGTGTTCCAGAGTAAACTCATTTCTCCATGACAAATAAAGCATGAGGCTGGATGGCCAAAGGCTTTGGCCCTGAGGGGGAGGAATGGGGAGCAAACAAACAAAACCAGAGGATGTGATGGAAGTCGAGACAGACCCTTAACCACCGTGGCACCAGCGGGCGACGGAATAATAATAATAATAATTATAATTATTATAATAATAATGCACAAGAAACAGGCATGTCCAAGCTCCACGTAACCAGTGGCACCAAAACATGCAATAGACTAAAATCTATCCTATTGTTTCCCTGTGGTAAATGAAACACAGAATACAGGTCACTACACCAGTATCCCAAAACAGGACACCACCAAAGTTCCTTCCAGCGGCCGAACACTTGAACAAGGCATCAAAATCCAACTCATCCCTTGGTGTTTTCCTGCTCAGCTTCACAGTGGCTCATGGATTGTGGATTTCCCAAGCGTGGCAGGAGCTGTTCTGGGGACGTGGGACGAGGCTGTGGCCGCTCAGGAGCTCCCAGCAGCTCCCAGCAGCTCCCCTTCAATCCAAGCATTCGTTAAATAGGAATTTTCATGTCTTTGCCGGAGTCTCTCCATCTGGAACAGCAGGAGTTGTACCCAGAGAGCAGCAGGGGTGCATCAGACAGTACAGGACTTGTCAGGGGGCTGCTGGGCTGCAGAGGAGGCCACGCCGGGGGTGCTGGCGCTGGTTTTGGGGAACACGGCGGGCTTGGGGCGCGTGGCCGGCGGCTTCACCTGCGTGGCCATTTTGACAGACTTGACGGGCCTGAAGGTGCAGGGGATGTCCCCAGCAGTGCTGGCACTGCGCTGGAAGGGGGGCTCAGTGTCCTTGAGGAGCTGGGTGTGCAGGGGGCTGGAGGGCTCCGAGGTGGGGGCCACCACCGGCGAGGTTTTCAGGGGCTCCAGGGTGTCCAGCACGACGTCGGGCGCGTGCTTGACGCTGCTCTGCCGCTCCAGCTCCCGCAGCTCGTTCAGGGCCGAGTTCATGGTGGCTTCAATGTCCTGCAAGCACAGCAGAGGAGCACGGTGAAGGCACGGCCCAGACACACAAACCACCAGATAAAAGCCAGGTTTTGAGCATGTTTTTTGTTTTCTAAACACCGACCTCGGGTCAAGGACGGAACCGTGCAGCACCGCATCCTGCGGCCAATAATCACCAAAATTTCCCAGCAATAGGGAGCAAAATAATTGCTAGCATTGCCTTGATGCTAGTCTGGCCCTTCAATGCTCCTGATGCTGCCCAGACTTCAAAGCAAAGCCCCACATGGCAGCAAGGAACAGAACCAAAGCATTGGTACCCATTCTTGCAGTTTATTTGGCACGTGAGGTTCAGGAGAGTAAATTCCTGAAGGGAGCACTGATGGCTTGGATACTGGGCCACACACTGAATGCTGGAATCCTCGTGGGCTCCTGCTGCCTCACTGGTTTTCCTGCTGAGCTGTTCCCAGAAATGTATTTCACAGGACTCAGAATTTTAGAAAACACAGAAGATGCCAGAAACACGTGTAGCAACCAAAACTGGCCCTTCTCCTTCCTCTTAAAAACCATTACAGTTTTTAACAAATAAATATAGAGAACATTTGAGCTAAAACCATGGGGGTTTTGTCTCAGGACCTACACGTTGTCTGCTGGAGAGTGCAGTGGTGCACAGAACTCCCTGGGGAGCAGCAGAGCTCAGCCTGGCTGTGACTCACACTTTTGGCTGCAGCTTTCCAGCTTCCTCAGAGCTTTTTCAGGGGGTGGAGAAGGTAAATCAGTCAAGGAATGGTGGAAGAAAGCAGAGGCAGAAATCTGACACCTCCCACTCTATCTTGAGGCCAGGCAGATTTTTGTTATGAAGTTGGGGAAATATGTAAGATGGTTATTGGGTGGTGCTTGAGCAGATACTACAGAGAAAAACACTGATTTAACACAGCTTGGGTTTTTCTCCTTCCTCTTTTCTATTTATTTTCCCCTCCTCTTTCCTTTTTGTCCCCAGACTCTTCTCCAGTGAAACAATGGAGTGAAGGTTCTGGCAGGGAGAGGAGACAGAACAACTTCAGTCAGAGCCTAATTGCAAAAACAAAGAATCTGATTTATATCAACCAAAGCCTCAGAAGGACAGGGAAGCATGAAGACAACAGGAGCTGTACACCACATTTCCACTTTAACAAATGGGCTTAAGGTAGTCAAAATGGCAAAATCCAAATTCCCATCAGCATTAAACCCATTGAGTTTTAATGTGCCCCTTATTTATTATGTGGAGCTGCTGTTTTGTCAATAAAAATTCAGTTTATTTCTCAGGTATTTCCCCCCAGCTCCTTAGGAACCTGCAGAGCCTGAGGCAGGCAGAGCAGTCAGGTCTCCAGGGCTGCCTTTGTAACCTGAGCCTGGAGCATTCCTTGGCTTCAGGCAGAGCCACCCATCCCACCCTGCAAACAGTGGGTACAGCCAGATGCAAGTGCAGGCACATCCACCTGGGAAGAGCCCTCTGGAAGGGGGAAATCTGTAAATTCACACTTTTATAGCCTGACTTCAGTGTCCCTGTGTAAACAACTAACTCCTGAAAACCAGCAGGGTTGTGTTCAGAGCTGGCTGCTGATCACACTCTGAGAAGATGAGGATGCCACAGGAGCACTGCACTCCCCTCACCCCGAGTCAGCAGCCTGCTGTTATTTGGGCTCTGCTGCTCCAGGTGCTTCCCACGTTGTGGGTTTGTATGTGCTGAGTGTTTCAGTGGTGACACTAGCAGGAATACCTTGCATACTCCATTGTGTACACCAAATAACAGGCAAAACTATCAAAAAAGTTTTTATCATACAGAAAAGCAGGAAATGGATTTGCAGAGAGTTCTCAAAATCTTGCAGAGATAGCAGATGAAAGTATAGACATGGATGTCACACCACAGGCAAGCCTGCACCACTGACAGGAGAGTATTAAATCCACAAGAAACACTTCATTTCTCTCATGTCAGTTATGGTTGCTCAATTCTCTGCTGGCACCTTTGGAATCTGTTGTCACTTTCTGAAATGGGTGTTTTTAGTGTTGAGATGAAATTCTGGGTAACCAACAGGGCCAAGATTTTATGGAGGAAGGACCTGACTCAAGCTGCACCAAGGGAAATTGAGGCTGGATATTAGGAAGAAATTTTTCACAGAAAGGGTGATGAAGTTCTGGGATGGCTGCCCAGAGGTGGTGCAGTCACCATCCTTGGTGTGTTTAACAAAGCCTGGATGTGGCACTGGGGGCCAGGGTGCAGCTGAGGTGTTGGGGCTGGGATGGATTTGATGATCTTTGAGGTCTCTCCCAGCCTGGTGATTCTGTGATTCTGTGACTGTTTACCTTCCCTCAGGAAAGCAGCCTCAGTGCCTGCACACAGAGAGGAGCAAAGCCCAGACTGGGGCTGTGTCCTAAGCTAATATTGCACTGAGAGAATCACAGAATGTTTGGGCTTGGAAGGGACCTCTGGAGTCCAACCCACTGTCCAGGCAGGGTCACCTGCAGCAGGTGATACAGAAACTCATCCAGGTGGCTTTGGGGTGTCTGCACAGAGGGAGACTCCAGGACCTTCCTGGGCAGCAGTTCAGGGCCTGCACCCTCGTGGACAGAAGCTCTTCCTCACGTTGAGGCTGAACTTTTGTTTTAATCTATGGCTCCTTGTGCTGCTGCTGAACAGAGCCTGGCACCATCCTGACACTCCTTGGGGACATTTTATCCTAAATTGTCTTGTTCTGTTTATACTGAGTAAGAAGTTTTGCACCTTTAAGACTTGTTCCAGAGAGTGCAGGGGGGAGGAAGAAGCCGCAGTTTGTTTTCAGACACTGCACTCACTCCTCCCCATTCCTGCTCCTGGGCTGTGCTGTCTGCGGATGGACAGACAGCAGGACAGAGCTCTCCTCTGCTTTTAGTTTTAGCTAGCTGAGGCAAAGAAGTTCCCTGGACTGTGGTTTTCCTTTTTCTTGGACCTATTCAAACCTGCTCTGGCCTGAACACCAGCAGAGCACTGCCAGCCCCACCTGTGGCCGCCGGGCCGGGCCTGGGCCGCGGCGTTTCCAGCACCGAGGGCCTGATCAGAGACTGAGTGAGCCCAAGGAGGGGACTGTTCTGAGTTTGCCATCTCTTTTTGGAGCAGCAAGAGGTTTTATTGTTTAATATTCTTTGGGTTTTCTTGTTTAATAAACAGGTTTCTTTCCACTTTTCTCCAAGGAGGTATTTTCTCCCGAACCGGCTGCGGTTCGGGGCTGATTCAATCTGCTTTTCTAGAGGAGCCCCTTTGGGGGTTCTCTCCCAAATCTGCCCTGACCCAGAACACCTGGCAAAGGGATTTTCATCAATACCAGTGGCACGCACAGTGCTGCTCACCTGCGCGATGACCTCGGGGTCCAGGGGCCGGTGGTTGTTGAAGCTCTTGGAGCGGCCGGCGGTGACGGCCTTGCGGATCTGCGGGCTGTCCATCCTGCTCTTCAGCGACGAGTGCCGGCTGATGGAGTTCAGGCTGCCGTGCCCACTGATGGAGCATTTGTCTGGAACCTCCTTGGGAAGACTTTGGCTCATAATGGGCTGAGATGAGGGCCTGGAAGCGGCTATGGCCCCGGGGGAGGCTGGTTCTGCCAGGGAACTACCTAGGCCGTGGCTGTCACTTTGACGGAACGCTCTTCTGATGCTGCCTGACTCTGGTTTCTTTCTTTGCCTTCAGTCACAAAAGCAAAACAAGTCAATACAAGCAGGTACAGGGCTGTCATTTGAAGATATCCCCCCAAAACAACACACAGGACAATGGGGAGAGACACAGAGGTACCCAGATTACAAACAGACCCAGGGGTTGAGGAGTGATTGCGGTACAGTGAAATAATTATAAATTATAAATTATAAATCATTCCAGTTTCACGCTTCTAACAACAAGGCTGAGTCCTGGCAGCTGTGCACATTCATAGCAAAACCAGAAAACTTGGGTGGAACGTGATTAACTTGGTCAAGAGGAGAAGAATTTATACTGGAACAAAAAAAAATAAAAAAACCCTCTGTGCCATCGACAGGTTTTGATGATGTGTTTTTATTACATTCCAAGAGCAGAGCTACAATCTTTGACTGGAGGACACAGTATAAGTCTACTAAGCTCCTGGCCCAAGGCATCAAGTTATTTTTTTCAGAGATCAGCAAGCAAAGACCCCCAGTTTGGGGTTAATGATCATTTCCAATGATTGCTGGTGGTAGGAGATGGTTCTGTTTCATGGCTTTGGCAGGACCACAAGGCATGGGCTACAGATAAACCAAGGGATGATGTCAAATGGATGAACTGGTCCAAAGAATTTAGTTTCTACCCCAGCACCATGAGGTCTGACAGCACGATTCCACTCAAATCATGGGAAGGCCAATGCAGCAGAATACTTTATGCCATAGGTCTGAAGCTTGGCATCCATTATACAGGGAAGGATCCATTTATATATAGCACCAGCCCCATGAATAACTGCAAGAAAGTGTTAACTCCAGTAGGATTTTGGCATCCAAATAATAATTCAGTGGGTGGCACAACTGTCATTGCGAAACCATCTGATTTAATTTTGCTCAAGTCTGTTCACACATAGGTCAGAAGATTCATTCCTAAAGAAAAAACAACAAAATGAGTCTTATGCTACTTATTGCTAAATATCAGGTTCCCTAGTAAAGGGAAAAAAAATCCCCAAAAACTAGGGTGGACATTCCCCAGGCTTCTAAAGAGCACTACACACAACTCTACCAAAGCCAGCAGATGGTGAAGCTCCAGCACAGGTCTGTTATTACACAAATCTCTCCATAACTGGCAGGATGGCCACTCCAGTGGCTCAGACAGCAAATATCATAAAGGAAAGCCCAGTTCCCAAGCTGATGCAGATTAACAGGGCTTGCCAGACATCAGTGGAGCTCTGCTGAATCCCATAAGGAAGGCCCAGGCTCTCTAGGCCATGAGCAGGGTCCAAACCTTTTAAAAGGATGCATTTATGCTAATGCCTTTATAGACTACATTGTGTTAAATTAGCTGAAGGTTAAGAACATCCCCTCCCATCAAACTGTAATTATCACATAAAACCTTCACTGCACAATGGAGAGAGGTGGGGGTTTTTACCACAAAGGAAATAATCAGAAATATACGGGGATAAATCTGTCTAGAAAAACTATTTAACAGATCATGGAATTTAGTCTGCTACTAGCTTGATTTTCCAGCTTTTTATTATGTTGAGTGTTGGCTAAAGCAACAATTTCTGGTGGAGGAGGCAAGGTTAGAGCAACAGGGGGTTGTGCTGTTCCACTGCAAGCATATGGTTAGTAACCCGAGGTGAGGAGTGCTGCAGAAACAAAGGAGTGCTCCAGGCAGTGCCAGCTGGTAGGACTGCAGGTATGGCATTTATCACAAACTGGGACACAGCTTCCTGGAGGAGCTGTCCCCCCAGCCCATCAAACAGCACGTGGGGGAGACGTGACAGATCACACAACACGAGGAGGGATGGGGACAACGACACGAGATCTCAGCCCAGCACTCCCCTCCCTTCCTCTGTCTGCTCAAGGCACAGAACAGGGCATATTTGGGACAACAGGACCAGATGGCACCTTGGAGACAGGGAAGAGAGGCCAGTGGGGTTTCAAATGAGCGATGGCCACGCTGGTGACAGAGAGGGGACAGCAAAATGCGAGTGAGTTAAAAGAGGGGGAGGCAGAGAAAAGGGGTGGCAGTGCTGGTTAATGAATCATTTTCAGGGAAGGAAGCATTTCACTGGACTCATCACCAAGCTCTTGACAGGTGATGAGGGGGAAACAAAGCAAGGCTGCTCTTACTTGTTGATGTTTGCAAGGTAAATGTCTGCGACGTGGCCCCCGCTCGGGCAGCTGGCACCAGCTCTGGCTGTCACCTTCTCCTCCGGTGGCTCAGAATTGATTTCTATTTCCGACTTGGGGCTGGACCTTTCCGACATCCCATCCTCACTAGGAAGGAGGAGGGGAGGGTATCACAACCACAACAGCAGCAGCAGTGCTGGGTTTGCAGTCCAGCACTGTGCAAGTGTACAGCAGCACGGTGTGAGGGTCCTGAGAATCACCAGTGTCCTTCAAATCACCGAATGGTTTGGCTGGAAGTGATCTTAATCATCTTCTTCCACCCCCTGCCATGGACAGGGACATCTTGTGCTGCCCCAGGTTGCTCCAAGCCCTGTCCAGCCTGGCCTGGGGATGCAGGGGCAGCCACAGCTGCTCTGGGCACCCTGTGCCAGGGCCTGCCCACCCTCCCAGGGAACAATTCCTTCCAATACACCCATTCTAATCCTGCATCCTACAGCTATTCCCCCTCCTCCTGAGCACCTGATTCCCGTGAACACCCTGGAGACCCCAGCTGTGCCACACACCAGAACAATTCTTTCATCACCCCTCCACCTCTGTGAACTCCCCTATATGAAAATCCAAACTCTCCAGTGGCGTGTGGCCACAAAGCCCCGTGCCAGGGTGGCACCACCCTCACACTCCTTGGGGACATTTGTGTGGATTAGCGGGCTCCCCTCTCAGCCTTCTCCTCTCCAGCCTGACCAGGCCCCACTCCCAGAGCCTCTCCTCATCCAGAGCTGCCCTGCAGAGCAGGGAAGGGACATGAGATTAAATCCCACCTTGCGCTCAAACACCTCCTGCATCCCACTGCAGCTTCTTAGCTGGGTAACAATTAGCCCAGTATCATTCTAGCACACTGCCCGTTCTGGAGGCAGCCCAGGTGTGGGGTGGCACCTACGTGTCCTGCACCACGATGTACTGGTGGGGGATGAGGCCGTCGACGCCGTTGTGCCGTCCCTCCCACCAGTCGTCCGAGGCGCGCTGGTAGAGCAGCAGGGAGGCTCCTTTCTTGAAGGACAGCTCCCGTGCAGTCCTGCCCACGTAGTCAAACTTGGCTATGGCCTCTATGGGCTCACACTCTAGGAGATAGAAGGGAATAAAGAACATTTCAGTGAGCACTGGGGTCAGGTGGGCAGTCAGCAGGTTGAACCTGCCACAAAGCAGAGCATGAAGAGCAGCAAGTGTTCCTTCTTCAGGCAGCAGCAAGAGTCACAGGGGAACCCCTAAACTCAAGGATGTTGCTCTTTCATCCTTTACTCTCAGGTTTAGCTTTTCTATTTTCCAGGTTCTGTGCTGCTTCAGTGTGTGGGTCTGGGTTCACATTAGGGGATGGTGAGCTCTGTTCACAGAGACAAAACAATTCCTGCTCTAGCTGGGGACCAAGGACAAATGATCCAAATCTCAGCCCAAGAGCACAAACAATGTGGGCTGAAGAGAGAAAAACAAGCAGGATGGGACTTCATAACCTAAAGCTGTAATTAGACAATTAACTCCAATATGCAAGTGGAGCATAACTGATAAAAGTGAGAGACCCCGTGACCAGTTGTGCTTTTTGTGACCATTTTTGCTGCCCAAGGTGGACCCATTGAGGCCTCCTAATAAATCCCTGCTTTATTCTTTAGCTCTGTCTAGTCTCAGTTCTAGCTCAGCCTTCCCAAGGCATCAACCTCATCCCCACACAGAGGGCACGTTTGTATTTTCCAAGCCCCACACCCCCTCACATCAATTCAAGCCAACACTGACAGAAAAGGCAACAGCAGAATTAGGGTTTCATGAAAATCAAAAGGGTTTCATTAAAATCAAAAGGCTCACACTCAGGAGATGGAAGGGAATAAACAGTTCACTGAACACCTGGGCTCAGATGAGCAGTCAGCAGTTTAAATCTGCCACAAACCTGAGTATGAAGAGGATAAAGTGTTCCTTCCCTCTTAAGGCAGCAAAATTCAGAGGGGAACCCCTAAACTTAAGGATGTTGCCCTTTCATCCTTTACCTCATCCCCACACAGAGGGCACATTTGTATTTTCCAAGCCCTAAACCCCCTCACAGCAATTCAAGCAAACAATAATGAAAGTGGCAAGGGCAGAATTAGTGTTTCATTAAAATCAAAAGAGTTTCAGAGGTGGGAAGCAGTCAGGTACATTCCAGACAAAAATCTGCCCAGGGTTCTCTTCCTTAAAAGCAGCTGAAGTGAATCCCCTGGGCAGGCAGGGGAGGGAAACATCCTCTCATTCCAGGCTGCTTCAGAAATAAAGCATCAATTCAGAAGGAAATTTCTGCTGCCTGTGAGGCTCACCTGAGCCAGGAGAGAGGAATTCTGGCACAGTGGGAGGCCCTGCTCTTCATCCAAGTGTCATGGAAGCAAAGGAAAACATCCAGTGCCTCCAGAGCTGGGCTTGGTGCAGGGGTGAGGACACAGAGGATGCTCTGTGCCCACTCCTGCAGAGCTCCCACAGCAGCTCCAGCCATGCCCTGCCACTCATCCAGGTCCCTGCAGGACTCTGATATTATACAGAGGCACAATAAGGGCATTTAAGACACTCAGGAAAATCAATGTGGAATTCCCCTGGATTATTTTTAAGGCTCTGAAAAAAATCTGCCACTGTTTGAGTGTAAATGTGTATTCAGGCAGCTGCTGGTTCTGGGCAGGGATCAGGGGAATGGAGATGAGCTCAACCACACAGCCCCAGTGGGCTCCCTCTAATTACTTTAAAGGAGCTTTAATGCAGCCAAGCAATCCATGGAAATTGAGTTCTTTCCTGGAGAAAGAGATTTGTGGTTCCTTTGCCCTGATCAAAGAGAGATCTGCCACTCCACACAGAGATCTCTGCACCACAGGAGGCCTCTGCAGTGCAAGAGGAAGCTCAGATGGGCTGAGAGACCAAACACGAGGCACAGCTTTTCCAGATATTCCTTGGGAGAGGACATGCTCCAGGGGCTGCAGCTGCCTCTAGGCTGCGAGGAGGTAGCAGGGCTTGAGAAAATAATGCTGTGAATCCATCTGAGCCAGCTGGAGCTCCTCAGCCAGGCTGAGGCAGCAGAACAGAAAGCATCTCCCCCCAAAAAGCCCTGAAATTACCCAGCACCAAGTGACTGAAGGTAACCAGCATCAGGATCTGAGATCCACCCCAAAAACCCCTCCACTGCCACACTTGACAGCTCAGAACCCTCTCAAACCACCCACTCCAGGCAAGCCGTGCTCAGACTCACACAAATGCCATTTATCAGCCCTCAGCCACCAGGCAGGGACTGGGAAGGGTGGGAACAGCCTGGCCCATGCTGGCAGCCTGTGGCAGACCCCCCAGAGCTCGTGGGTATCTGGGTTTGGCTCCTTCTTCCCTCCTGCCAGCTTGTCCTGACAGTAAAAACCCCAGTAATGCTGGTTTTGGTGTCCCCCTCCACCGAGGAAGGGGATGGAGTGTGCTCTGGTGAATTCCATCTGCTTCATTAAGAAGTGTTTATTGTTCCAGATGAGCGTGGCACTCAGGTTTCTTATGGTTCCAATTTGCTTTTTAGGACTCTGGCTTTTCTCCAGAGGACTGATTTTAACTTTAATTTCCAGTAGCTTTTTCCTGCTTACACTTATGTTCAGAGCAGAAAACTGTGTGAATGAAGAGCAAAAAGGCTAAGCCAAACAATTCCCCCTGCCAGTCTGACAGCTTGGGCAGACAAGCAGCAGATTAAAACATTTCCACTCGTATTTGTAATTTAACAAACACACAATCTGCTTGTCTTTCAGCAGCTCTGACCTCTCATACCTGTCTCAAATCAGTTCAGGGAGGCTGATGAAGTGCACAGATGCTCTGCCAAACACAAGCTCTCCCCTCACCCCAGCAGTCCTCCCTGCAGTGGAGGTGGCTGGGATGACAGCTTTACTTTGGGAAGGTTAATCCCAGCCTCCCCAAAGAGTTTTGGGAGGTTTGGTCCCATCTGAAGGCAGGAGGAGGGAAAAACCCCAGGAAGATCTGTGGTGGAGCTGTACCTGCACTGCTGAGAGGTGTGACCAGGGTGTGACACTGCACAGCACAATTAGCATGAGACTCCTTAATTAACCACACGCTGCTGCTCCCTCAAAGACACCCAGCCCCAGCTCCTCCGTGCCAAGGGCTCCCTCCCAAAGGCTTCCTATGGAATATTCCACAGAGGCTGCATCCAAAACACCTCCCAGCCTCACCTTGCCCAGGGCCCAGCCCCAGAGGCTGCACAGCAGTGGCCTTCTCTGATCTCTGCTCCTTTGTGCCCTCCCAGGCACCAAAAAGACCTAAAAAACCCCACAAACAGCACAGGCTGGCAGCAGGCTGCAGGCCTGATCCCAGGATTCCCTCCCAGCTGTGGGATCTGGGCCTGTCCTTCCTTACAGTCACTAAAATTCCTGTTTCTCAGAGATCAGGGCCTGTCCTCCCTTACAGCCATTGAATTCCTGTTTCTCAGAGATCAGGGCCTGTCCTCCCTTACAGCCATTGAATTCCTGTTTCTCAGAGATCAGGGCCTGTCCTTCCTCATAGCCACTAAATTCCTCTTCCTCAGAGATCAGGGCCTGTCCTTCCTTACAGCCACTAAAATTCCTGTTTCTCAGAGATCAGGACCTGTCTTTCCTTACAGCCATTGAATTCTTATTTCTCAGAGATCTCAGCTCCAGCTGTCGGATCAGGGACTGTCCTTCCTCACAGCCACTAAATTCCTCTTTCTCAGAGATCCAAGCTCCTTATAGCCATTAAATTCCTGTTTCTCAGAGATCCCAGCTCCAGCTATGGGGTGAGGGCCTGTCCTTCCTTACAGCCATTAAATTCCTGTTTCTCAGAGATCAGGGCCTGTCCTTCCTCACAGTCATTGAATTCCTAATTTCTCAGAGATCCCAGCTCCAGCTGTGGGATCAGGGCCTGTCCTTCCTTACAGCCATTGAATTCCTGTTTCTCAGAGATCCCAGCTCCAGGAGGACACATTCCCAGGCATTTTCCAGAGCTCCCACTGTGCTCAAGGCAGGCAGTGCTCCTGTGCTTTGTTCCCCAAGGCTTTGTTTCCTGCCCTCACCCTGCAGAGGGTGGCAGTGCCCAGTGCTGAGGCAGAACTGATTTCCTTTCCCTTCTCACTGCTGTGTGAACCACACAGAAGGGACAGAGCTGTAAGATCAAAGCCCAGGGATGTCAGGGAAGGGTTTTTAGACAGCTGCTGGAGCAGAGAGGCAGCACAGGAGCACCTGGCAGGGCCACTGAGCAAATTCCTCAAGGCCAGCTCAAAAAGGAGGATGCCTGATTTGAAGGGAATGCTGCTTCCCACCTCTGCAACTGAGACCATCCAAGTAAAACCACCCCAGAACTCCCAGAGCTGCAAAGGGTCTGAAGACAGCAACAAAACCCTGTCCTGCCCAGGTGGTCAGCCTGCTCAGCATGCCAGGGATCATCATTTCTCCTCAGTCACTTCATCCTTCCTCTGCTCTGCAGGGGGCTCACAGGGTTTTCCCCATCCCAGGAGGAACCTTTGGGAGCATCAAGGACACTCATGACTGCAGTGTCATCTTTTCCTTAGGAAATATCCTGGAATTCTCAGCCTTGCTGCCTCTTTTCACTGATCAGACAAGAAATGTAACTGAGCTTCCTTAAGGAAATCCAAAATGATCTCTGAGAGAGGCCCTCAGGATTGTCTGAACCCAGCTCTCAGAGAAGACAAGCAGCTTTGGGGGTTGTTTTGCTTGCTCCCTCAAAGGGCTTTGAGCACCCAGAGTTCTCCTTCCTGAGGCATTGACAGCAGAAATGCCTGGCACAGGAAAAGGGGAGAGGACACAGAAACACACTCAGCCTCCTGCTGAGACCTCATGAGAAGCAGGGACACGTTCAAAATTGTCAGATAATTCTAGAGATTCCCACTGATCCTACACCTTTGTACCTTCAGCCACCAAATGCTGCTTTGAGGGAGTGTTGTGATTTAAACTCCACTTTGGATCTCTAAACAAGCACAGCCTTCCCTGCCTCCCCCAGGGCAGGCTGCACCAGTTTCCCCAGTAAACACCAGACTTCCCATACCATCATCACTGGTGTGGTGCTCAGCTGTGACATCCTGCACTGAATCTTCTGCCAGGGCTCTCTCTCCGTGAGGGCTTTCACTGCAACAGAAGGAAACAGGGACAGCTGTAACTGCTGGGACTGAGATCCCTCGTGGCCAGCAAGCACACAGAACTGGGAACATGCTGGAAAGCAATCAGACAGAACTGGGAACATCCTGGAGAACAACCAGAACTGGGAATCCCCATCAGGAGTCAATATTTAGGTTTTGCTGCTACAGACACTTTGTGGAGGCATCTGCTGAAGTGGCTGTGGGTAAAAATCAAGCTGAATTCTTTGTGATCAGCCAAACCAAACATCTTGGTGAGTCCTTTTGAGTGCTATCAGCAAAGTCCAACTTCACATCTCGCAGCCTGGACCTCAGGAGATGCTGAGCACTCACACAGCAGTGCCAGGCTGGGTCCAGCTCCTCCCTGCCATGCCAGGATTATTCCCCTGGCTGCATTCTCCACTGCTCTAATTAGCTCATTAGATGGCTGATGAGAAAGCTGCAACTTCCTGGGGGAAATCATTCCTCGATTTATAACTTGATATTTCCAGGTCTGTGTTTGTCATCTCCCTCCACCCCTTTTATCACCACCTTAAATGTCCCATTCATTTCCCTCAACAACTCCCACAGCCCAATTAGCTGCCTGTAAATAAAGATTCCAGAGCACCCAAACTACCAAGAGGACTCATTTATGTTTGGCATGAAGAAAAGCTTTGGAAGGATCAAGAGGCAACAAGTGGCAACCAAAGGTTATGTTTTTGTAAGAAGCTCCACGAGCAGCTCCCTCTGGACAGGAGCAGAAAGGAAACTGGAAGAGGATCCATTGCCTCTCCCAAGCAGCTCCACAGGGCTGCTGCCAGCTGGCAGCCCTGCCTGCCTGCTCCTCTCAGGAGGAAAAAAAAGGGCTAAAAACCAGAGCTGGCTCTTCATCTTACACCAGAAAACTCCTTTGCTGCCTTCTGTGACTCCTTAAAGGTGATTTTTAATCTCCTTCACACAGGAGGAACTTCATCCCTCATTTTGGCCCTGCAGTGGTTAAAATAACTGATGATGGTTGGACAGTGCTCTCCCCCTGGCAATCTACCTCCTGTGCTCTTTTAAATATGAGGAAAACAGAAAAAGGAGAAGAGCTGAAATGTCTGAACAATTCTGGCGCCTTATTCTGCTCAATCCGCAGGACACCAGGCTGCCCAACATCTCCTGAGCCAGCACCTCAGCAATCAACCCTCCCCATCCTTTGCAAAGCCTTTATGCTCTTTAATAAAGTTTACAGAAGCCTCTGAAGCCAGCTGGAGGCCCCAGGAGGAAGCAGCATTGAGGGCTAAAGTTTCACCCAGACTGTGAAGTCATGTCGAGCACAGCTGTGGCTCCGAGCCCTGCACGGGGGCCACGTGCCTCTCCCCAGCCCTGCCTCCTGAAAAGCAGCATTTTCCACCTCAAAAATGATCCTTCCTGCATTTTCCACCTAAAAAATGATCCTTGCTGCATTTCCCACCTCAAATCCTGTCCTTGCTGCTGGCTGAGCCATGGGTGCTTTGGGGAGCAGTGGTGGCACCAGAGCACCCTGCACGGGGCTCAAGTACCTCCCTCCAGCTCTGCCTCCTAAAAAGCAGCATTTTCCACCTAAAAAATTGTCCCTGCTGCATTATCCACCTAAAAAATGATCCTTGCTGCATTTTCCACCTCAAATCCTGTCCTGGCTGAGCCCTGGATGCTGCTTTGGGGAGCAGTAATGGCACCCTGAGAGCACCCTGCACGGGGGCCAAGTGCCTCTCCCCAGCCATGCCTCCTAAAAAGCAGCATTTTCCACCCAAAATCCTGTCCTTCCTGCATTTTCCACCTAAAAAAATCATCCTTGCTGCATTTTCCACCCAAAAAATTGTCCTTGCTGCATTTTCCACCTCAAATCCTGTCCTGGCTGAGCCCTGGGTGCTGCTCTGGGGAGCAGTGGTGGCACCCTGAGAGCCCTGAAGGTGACAGCAATAAATCCTGCCAGAGGAATGGAGTGGAGGGATTGCCAGCAGGGATAGAGGGGCAGCTCCCATCTCTGCTGCCTGTGACAGGACCAGGGAAGGGCTGCAGCTGTGCCACGGAGGTTTGGGGTAGAGATCAGGGAGAGATTTTTTCCCCCCAGGCTCCCCAGGGAATGGGAACAGCCCCCAGGCTGCCAGAGCTCCCAGGGATGCTCAGGGTGGGATTTTGGGGTGTCTGGGCAGGGTCAGGGGCCCCTGATATCACCCCAGGATGTTCTGCCCCCCACACCCCCCTGTGCCTGACACCCACATTGGGGGTACTCAGCACACTTTCACTCCCTTCACCTCATGGCACAAAACCTCTTGTCCAAACTGATGTGTTTCCTGAAACCCATAAATATTATTAAGTTGGTTTCCCCCCACCCCGCAATTCCTTTATATATAACATCAGCTAAAAACATCAGAGAGAGGGGTGAAATTAAGAGAATTTCCAAAAGGTTTTGGCAAGTCCTGTGCACACAGCAGTGAGCTTGGAGGAGCCTCTAAACCAGGAGTGATCCCACAGCTCTGAGACAAGCCAGGGAAACAAGGCTTGCTCTGTCCCCACAGTGACTGCATTTAAAAAAAAAACCTATTTATTTTAGCCCAGGAAAATAATCATTCCCATTGCTGTGAGGCTGAAGGAGAGCAGGAGCAGTGGGGGGGAGAAGTGGGACACAAATGAACATTCCTGATGCTCAGAAGGAGGGATCAGAGGAGGAAAGCAAAGCCCTCCTTTCCTTCCCCCACTGCCCAAGCTTCCACCCCAGATGACAGGAGCTGCTCTGCCTGAATTGCTTCCAGATGTGCTCTCAGCCTGAGCACGTGGCTGGGCCTCTGGAGCTCCAGGCTGCATGGAAATGGTGATTTTGCATTCCTGCCTCTGCCCTCCCCCTGCAGCCCTGGAAATTCAACTGTGCCACAGCCTTGGAGGTTCAGCTGCAAGTGACCCCTGTGTCTGAAGCAAAGGCACTCCAGCCAGGCAGAGAGAAAAGGCAAAAGCAGGAGATAAAAAAAAAAAAAACAAAAAAAACAACAAAAAGAGATTGATTTTGGCAGCTACCAAACCAGAACATCCAAGAAAATCCCTCCACAACCTTGCCCTTCAAGATAAGTGAGTGAGGCTTGACAACTGAATAGCTACTTTATACCAGCTTATTTCTTTAAAGCTGATGACTCTCCAGAGAGACCAGAGCCATCTTTGCTGCTGTAAAACAGATTTTTGAAAGGCTGCACCAGATGCTGCAGTCCTGAATTAGCCAACACAACTGCAGCATCCTAACCCATGGCTAAACCACCCATGGCTCTGCTCAGAGCATCCAGCATACCAGTAATCCTCTGTGGCTCCACCTCTGCTGTAGACTGGGCCCTCCAGCTCCCTGGGCCCCGGGAAGATGTTCTCGTGTTGGATGATGATGGTTTTGATCAGTTCATTGACGTGAGCCTGGCAGGACACCTGGTCGTGGCCCTCGGGCACGGACATCAGCGTGGGCCCGAAGCAGATGGCCAGGTTGTAGGGATCCATCATGTTCTCTTCACTGAACTGAGATAAACTGCAAGAAACACAGGGGGGAAGGAGGGTGAGCAGCAGAAATCATCATCACCATCACCATCATCCTCTGCACGCAGCTGAGCTCAGAAGGTTTGTTTTGGGCTTTATGGGATACAAATGTTCTGGATCCAGGTGAGAAATGAGACACTGATGGTATTTACTGAGAAATGAAACTGCAAGGGGAGTTTGAAAGCTCTGGATGCTGATTTTAGTATTTGACTTTATTTCTTCTCTGCCCACCTGCAGCCCAACTCAAGACCAGGGTTACAGCGGGATTAAAACTGAATGGATTTACACTGAAAGAGAGGAGGCTAAATGAGATATTGGGAAGAAATCCTTCCTGTGAGGGGGGACAGGCCTGGCAGAGGTGCCCAGAGCAGCTGGGGCTGCCCCTGGATCCCTGGCAGTGCCCACGGCCAGGCTGGACAGGGCTTGGAGCAGCCTGGGATGGAGGAAGGTGTCCCTGCCCTGTCCATCCTCAGTAATTCCATGTTTACCCTAGGCCCTGCAGCAGAGCCCTGGGAGCCAGGGATGTCAGGGAAGGGTTTTTAGACAGCTGCTGGAGCAGAGAGGCAGCACAGGAGCACCTGGCAGGGCCACTGAGCAAATTCCTCAAGGCCAGCTCAAAAAGGAGGATGCCTGATTTGAAGGGAATGCTGCTTCCCACCTCTGCAACTGAGACCATCCAAGTAAAACCACCCCAGAACTCCCAGGGCTGAAGGGGTCTGAAGGTGCTCCCAGGGGTACTCACTGATTGAGGAATGCAAAGAGGTATCTCATGACAATCAGGGTGGTCTTGGGCAGGTTCAGCAGCACCTTCCGGACGTGCAGCGCTCGCTCCTGCAGATTATCCATGGCTGCAAGAGAGACAGAGAGAGCACACAGAGAGAGTCAGCCCTGTGCCACAGCCCCCTGCCACCAGGGCACCCTGCCCTGCACACTGGGCAGCCAGCAGGGCACCAGCAGCAGGGGATCTGGCTGCAGAACCTGCTGGCAAAGCCTCTGCCACAGAAGGTGCCCGAGCACGTGGGAGCTCCCTGCGAGCGTGGGAGCTCTGGATGTCACCTGCTCCAGGGGCTCTGGCACAAGGGCTCATTCAGGGCAGCTGGGAAAGGTGGGTGTTTGAAAAGGGGAAGCTGGAACACTCCAATTAACATAGTTAAAGGGTGAGGCAAAGGGCTCTGTGTGCAGCAGCCTGCTGAGAAAGAAGTGGGCAGCATAAATCAGCTCAGAAGGGAGAGCTCCTTCGGGGGAAAGAGGATTTTGCTTCTCAACATAACACAAATCCAAGTCTGGAAATGCATTTATCAGGAGCAGAAAAGCACAGGCCATTTCTGAAGCTGTCTCCTCAGTGATCTTCTGCCTCTCTTCAGAGGCTGCCCTGCAAAGGCCATTTCTCTGCTTGCACAATGGAATCATTCTTCAGTTCTGGGGGACGTAGCAAGAGCCAGGCCACTTAAAATCATACAGAAAGCACAGACAATCCTCTGCCTGGCAGAAACACCTTCAGTAACCATGAAAAACGTTACCAGTGAGTGCCCTGATGATTGATATGCTGGAGCAGGAGGCAGTGGATGGTCCCTTGTGGGTATGAAGCTAAAAGGAGTATGAATAAAAACGACCTTGTCAGCTGAGGCCAGCACACAGGAGCATGCAGCAGACATCCAGGGCAAGCAGATATCCAGGGAACCCTGCTGGTGATCCCTGCCTCGGAGAGGGCATTTCTGACATCCTCTGATGACAGCTCTTCAAGATTATTTTACACAAAAGGAGGTTTTTTGCTTTATTCTCTTTTAAAAGAATCCTGTCACCAAGCACTGGCTCACAAAACCTCATCACACAGCCCTTAAAATCTATGAATTTCCATCTCCTCGTTGATTCCTGTCAGAGCAAGGACGGCTGTGAAAAGGTGACTGCTCAGATGATACCAGAGACCAAACCCAGCCAGAGAAACCCCAAAACTCACCCCGGAGTCAGGAAAAAAGGGGAAAGGGAGGAAAGACAAGTGGGGGATGAGGAAAATTAATATGATTTCCTTCCAGTTCTTCATGTACTTACTGACACAGGCAATCAGGTCATGGAAGATGTCCTTGGGGAAGAGGGGGTGCTCCAGGCCTCTGAAATAGAGCTTGAGGACTCCTGCTATGGAATCCATGTCGTGGTCGTTCTGGTCCCCAGCCAAGGGATCTTCCCCTGAGGAGCAAGGAGAGAAAAATCAGAATACTGGAGGAAATCAAACACTGGAAGAAAAGGATTTGTGCTCATCCCACCCAGCCCAGCTGCACTGCAGGAGTGAGGCACAGAGAGAGCCCCAGGTGGGAACTGTGCCAGGAATCCCAGGACACCTGGGCAGCTCCTGTCACCCAAATGTCACCCTGGCACCCACGGGGGTGTGCTGCTGCAGCAGAGACACCCCAGGTGTCTTGGGCAGGGGAGAGCATCACACCTGACAGGAGGCTTTAGGCAGACCCAAAACTGCAGCTCAGGTGAGCCAGGGGGCCACTGAGCATCACACACCTGGCCCAGGGGACACACAAAGCATTACACACCTGGCCCATGGGACACAGGGGACACACAGACATCACACACCTGGCCCAGGGGACAGAGGGGACACACAAACATGGCCTAGGTGAAACAGGGGACACACAAACATCACACACCTGGCCCAGGGGACACCCAAACATCACGCACCTGGCCTAGGTGAAACAGGGGACACACAAACATCACACACCTGACCTGGCCCAGGGGACACACAAACATCACACACCTGGCCCAGGGGACACACAAACATCACACACCTGGCCCAGGTGATAGAGGGGACACACAAAGCATTACACACCTGGCCCAGGGGACACACAGACATCATAAACCTGGCCCAGGGGACAGAGGGGACACACAAACATCACACACCTGGCCCAGGGGACACACAGATATCATACACCTGGCCTAGGTGACACACAAACATCACACACCTGGCCCAGGTGATAGAGGGGACACACAAACATCACACACCTGGCCCAGGGGACACACAGATATCATACACCGGAGCATCACACACCTGGCCCAGGGGACACAGGAGCATCACACACCTGGCCCAGGGGACACAGGAGCATCACACACCTGGCCCAGGGGACACAGGAGCATCACACACCTGGCCCAGGTGGGTGCAGACACGGGCAGTGGGGTAGGGAAGTGTTTCTGGGACAATTTGTTGCTGCAGATCCACCACGCTTTGTCTGCATTACCAAAGGGAAGATGCTCACTCAAGGAGCTGCTCCCTGGGGGAAACTCCCTATCAGACATAATTAGATTTAATGATGGGGCAATCCTCAAATTGAAGCTATATATATCCATTATGTGACTGAAATTACCAAAGCTTGCCTATTATCTTAATAACACACGGGATAATAAATGGGCCACTCCAAACCTGAGCATTATCCCTGATATTAACTGCCACCAAGGGCTCTGGATGAAGTAATAAACTGCAGGGACCTTATTGTTAACTTTGGCAGTCCCCTACATCACAGATTTTACAGAGACAAGTGAGATGAAGGGAGGGGAAAATTCTCTTTTTTATTTCTGCATGGAACAAGTGGGTACTTCCCCAAGCTGGTATTTCTTTGTGTAAAAATTTATTGATATAAAAATCTGATTCTGATGCTTTTCCTGACTAGGACACACGTTCCTGCTTCCTCTGCTGCTGAGGGTTTTCCCTCTCAGGTAGATGGAGCTGAGGACAGGTGACATCACCCACCCCATGTTGCTCATTAAACTTCTCTCTGTCCTCAAAAGCAAAATAAACTCGCTGTGCCTAATTAATGACTGCCCTTCTCCTGCAGCAGCAAGCAGGGAAAAACACTGATCCTATTCTTTGGGAGCACAGATTCCAGGGATTAACACAAGCCCTGTTGTTCCCAGTGACCCAGGGACTGCCTGAGGAGCAGCTCCTCTGAACCTGCTCTGCCAGGGAGAACAGCCCAGCAAGGAGCTGATGAGTCAGGAGGCTCCCAACTGCTCCCTGCCTTTGTATGGAATGGCTCTTCCCAGAGGAAAAAAATCCAATCTATTAAAAGCTACCTCAAATTAACACTCTCTTGAAATTTCCCTCTCTCCCTCGCTGGTATTTGGAATAAATGTGGCCAAGCTGTGCCTCAACAACACAGAAAAAAAAAACAACATGGAAATTCATCCTCCAGCACACAAAGAGCTGGGGGAGAGGGGAGGAAACTGCAGTTACACCTCATAATGAAATCCTCCACGTCCTTTAGTGTTGCAAACAATCAATAAGCTATCAGACATGAGAGGAGATTGAATTCAGAATATTTATTATACAGCCACTCCACAGGGTACAAAGCACAACAGCAAACAAGTGAGAATTCAAGGTTAATGAGCACCAGGGAGGTGTTGGGAGAGCCTCACTCAGGAAACACAACAATCAAAGGGACAAAAAGAAGTGAGCTGCATCCAGGGCAGCTCTGAGTGCTCACACATTCCCACACTTGGCAATAATTCCTGGGCTTTGCAAGAGCTCTTCCTTACCTCTCTCAAATGCATTTTTGATGTCGTTCACTTCAACCTGGGACCCAGACACTCTGAATATTCCTTCGTGCTGCAAACCTGCAGGAAAACAAGAGATGCTGATGACAAGATAAGATGGATTAGATAAAAGGAGATGGCACCTTCAGCAGCTACAGCTCCTGGAAGAAAGGAGAAATAAGAACAAAGGCAGAGGATGCTGTTTAAAAAACACCTTTCCCTGAGATGTCCAGAATATGAAAAAACAGAACTCAGCAAAGACAGAAAATTTATTAACCCTTCTAAACTGCTGGAGTAACAGGGCTCTGACAGCCATTCATGTCATCTCTCACCCTGGAGGATCCCCAGAGGATTTTACAACCCAGAGGAAGTCATAAACCAGCAGTGGAGCAGCAGGAGTAAAATATGACCAACACCAGGAGGAAAATGTTTAAAACGTTTAAAAAGGACTCAGCTGGGTCTGTTGGAAAATTAAAGCCAGCTCTGGAATCTGAGTGAAATCAGCATCTCCTGGTGCTGAAATCAGCCTCATCCTGAAGGATTTATCCCCCATCAGTTCCCATTTCAATGTGGTCTCAAGAATTTTTCCAGCAAATATCCCAATATGGCCTTAAAGAAAGATTCTAGACTGATTCTAGAACTATAACGTGGTTATTCCAAGTGCTGATGAGAATGGGACTCCAGATTATGGTTTCTAAAATAGTAATGGAACAAGGGAACAAGCAGGGCCTGCATCTTGGCTAATGAAGATGGATTCCACCTCTTCCACACGTGTTAATTAACAGCTGCTTCACACGCTACTAACAAATGATATCAATTAAAAATGAAAACAAATTGCAATAAATGTACAGCATTCAAGGCTGGGAGAGGTCAACCTTCCAAACAGGAATAAATCATCTCTCTGTGGCAGTAAATGAACAATTAATTCACTGCTTGACCTCCTACATTCAAACCCTCGGAGTGCTGCTCCTCCTCCTCCTCCTCCTCGTGAAGAGGATGATTGTTCCTGCTGAAGGCCACACTGCAGGGCTCAAAGGAAGGTGAGTGCAGGGGAGGGATGGGCAGCTTATTTTGCAAGGAATAAAGGGATATTGTTGGCAAAACAACATTTGCAAGGTCAGTTATTTGGAGCAGTCACTGCACACACAGCACCAGCAGTGCAGGCAAAAAATCAGAGCCATTTTCCTCCTGTGGCAGCTTCTGCACAAGCACCTGAGCCACTCTGAACATCCCTCAGAAGGTTTATTTTATAGGCTTATTTTATAGGTTTAACCTATAAAATATAGGTTATTTTATTTTATTTTTATTTTATTTTATCTTATATTATCCTATCTTATTTTAGAATAAAATCTTTATTTTATTATATTCTATAATAAAATATTTATAATAATAAGTTATTATTTTATAATAAGATAATACAAGATTATTTTATCACTTTATTTTATTTTTATTTTTTATTTTACTTCATTTTATTTTATTTTATTTCATAGGAATGTCCCACAAACTCACCGTGCCTGCTGATGAATCGGATGCAGCTCTCCACCACCAGGGGAATGGCTTGGGAAGAATCCTGCCCAGAGAGGAATTCCAGCAAGAGCAGAATGTAGAGTGAAGAGGGGGGAAAAATAAAAAAAATAATAAAAAATGAGCAATGTTTGACTCTGCACACCAAGATCACCCCTTGCTCTATTCCAAAACTCCAAAGCAGCAGCCCAAGACTGTGTGAACTAAAATTCTCAAACTTTATCCTTAAAGTATCAACAAGAGATTTTTTGGGTCCTCCCCATCTCAAAAAACCCCATTTTAGCTCACTTGGGTACCAAAAAGCAGCAGATCAGCCCCAAGGCCAGGGGATAAGCCTGGCTTTGTCAGTCTTTATCTCAGGAAGGCACCACAAGAGAGCAGCTCAGGTTTAACAGGAATTCCAGGGAAAATGAAGGGATGGAGACACAGAAACAACAGCGTGGATCCCATCAGTGTCCCAGCAGCTCCAGGCTGCCTGGGATTCCAGCTCTGTCAGAACACAGAGTAAAGCAATTTTAAATTTTCCCAAGGAAAATGAATGAGGTTCTGGATTTTTGATTCCAGGTCTGTCAGAACACAGAGTAATTTTAAATTTTGTCATGGAAAATGAATGAGGTTTTGGATTTCTGATTCCAGCTCTCTCAAACAACAGAGTAATTTTAAATTTGAAAATGAACAATGTTTTGGAGTTTTGATTCCAGGTCTCTCAAAACATAGAATAAAAGCAATTTTAAATTTTGCCACGGAAAATGAACGAGGTTCTGGATTTTTGATTCCAGGTCTGTCAGAACACAGAGTAATTTTAAATTTTGTCATGGAAAATGAACGAAGTTTTTGATTTTTGGTTCCAGGTCTCTCAAAACATAGAATAAAAGCAATTTTAAATTTTGCCACGGAAAATGAACGAGGTTCTGGATTTTTGATTCCAGGTCTGTCAGAACACAGAGTAATTTTAAGTTTTGCCATCATAGAATAAAAGCAATTTTAAATTTTGCCACGGAAAATGAACAAGGTTCTGGATTTTTGATTCTAGGTCTGTCCAAACACAGAGTAATTTTAAGTTTTGCCACGGAGAATGAACAAGGTTCTGGATCCAGGTTTGAGGGATTTCTCCAACAAGACTGAAAAGGTCCATGGAAGACAGGGAGGGACAGACATAAATTTGTTTTCCAGCACTTTTCCTCTTTCCTCACCACATCCCTGCCTCGTTACTGAAATGTTAATTGTTAATTACCTGCTTCCTCACGGTGGAGCTGCGCCTGCCACTGGTCCAGGGGTGCAGGAGGGAAAAACAGAAGAGAAAATCAGGATAATCCTCCCCCATCACCAGCTCATCCCTCCAGTGCTCCCAGGCTGCTGCTGGAGCAGGGAAGGAGCAGAAATCCCAGTCAGTCACAATTCCACAGCCTCACTCCAGTTATGGAACCCCAGAAAAATGAAAAGTGACTTTAAATCACTCAAAACCTGCACGAGGCAGCTCTGACAAAAAAAAAAAAAAATCACCCCTGACATCTTAATTCTGAGCAGACAGAATGCTGGGATCCAGGGCTGCCTGCTGGAGATGGAGTTTGATAGAAATTGCACAGGGAAGAGCAGGTGGGTCCCCCTGTGCCACTGTGGAGTCTTTATGATGGTTTTGATAAGATTTCAAATTAATAAATAACATAAACCCCCCCCCGGAACAGCAGCACACACCAGCCAGGCTAAGCCTGGTCTGTCTGCTCTCATTTGCTGATGTTGATAGACATTAATGGCAGAAAAATAGGAAGAAAGCCTTGCTCTGCCAGGGTTTTCCCCTCAAAATTTGTTACTGGGGTTTAAAATTCCTTTAGTTTCTGGTAGAAATGAAAGCAAGGGAGATGATAGCAGAGAGGCCCTAATGTATCATTGCAGCCAATTCCCTGCCAGGGCAGATGGCTGCTGAATTATAAATGAGGGGATTAGAAGTGTGATTTTTTAAAAGCCTGTACAATGTGTTAATTTGGTGGAAATTCCTTTTGTAAAAAAATCAAAAACACAGAATGAAAAATAAAAAAACAATTTAAAAAATCCGATTCCACGGGCTGTCACAGACAATGAGGTGGGTTTTAAACTGTTAGCCAGCACGATTCTTTGATATTTAAAATTGTTTCATGATGAATAATATTTTATTATTACAGATGTCAGGGTCTAATTAGGACCTGTCAGTTTTGCTTTGCAGTGAGGAATGGGAACAGCAGTAATGAGTCCACGCTGGTGGTAATCACCTTGCTTTTGTTAACGAGGCAGGATGAGGCACAGCCCCAGAGCCCCCGAATCCACCAGTCTGGAGATGGGGTTTGTGTTTTATTAAAGCCCCACCAGAAGTTTAGTGCTGGGTCTGGGATTGGTCCTAATTAAATTAAAATGGTTTTTTGTCTGTGCCCTCCATCCTGCTGGAATCCAGGCACAGCAGAGCAGCACTGGGATCAACTGGATTCCCATGAATTGGGAAATCTGGGCTCCCAAAATTCCCAATTTATGGTCCTCAAGGCTGTGGATAAGCCCTGCCCAGCCCCTGGGCCTGGCCCTCTCCCAGGACCAGGGATTTGCTTGTAAAAACCTAAATCTGGAGAATGTTCTCCAGGTGACAGCACCAAACTAAGGAGTTTCTCTCACTTCTCCATCCTGCTCTAGATCTGCTCTAAATACACTAGGGCAAGAAAAGAAATGTGTTTACATTAATTATATCTTTATAATTATCTTTATAATTAATATATATATAATATTGATTATTATATGTATTATATCTAGTATATACGTATAATTATATCTATTATGTATTATTATAATTTTATTTATGTATATATAGAAAAATAAAATTATTACTATTTACATATTGTATTTAATTAAACTTAATACAGATTTAATTGAAACAAATTATATATTATATATATAATATATATATAATATATATAATATATATAAAATAGAAATTTAATTTATAATAAATTACTACATTTAATTAAATTTATTAAATTCCTGCCCCATCTCTGGAAGAGTTCTAGGCCAGGCTGGATGGGATTTGGAGCACCTGGCACAGTGAAAGGTGGCACTGGATGTCCCTTGATGTCCCTTCCCACCCAAACCACTCCATGGTTCCATTCCATGGCTCTAAATCAGTGTATTTTCTATCAGACACATATCCTGGGCTGGGAACTGATCTGGAATGACCAATTTGCATCAGATTTTCCTTAAAACCACAGCTCCCTGAGCCACACCTACCTGGCCAGGGCACAGTCCGTCCGCTGACCTGTGGAGGAGACCAAGAAATGCAGAGTGAGGAGGGAGGGCTGGGAAAATGCTTTCAGCATTTCTGTGCACAGAATTTTGGGAGGAGATGGAGAAAAGCAGAGGAGAGAGGAGGGGAAGCTCCAAGGACAGCACCAAACCCAGCTCAGCTCCACCAAATCCAACCAGGAGCCAGCTCAGGCTGTCCAAGCACTCCCGTCCCCGGGAATTCTTGTTTTTAAACAGAAATTACCTCCCCGAGCATTCTAATTGTTGACTTCTGCCAAAAAACTGGGCTTGTCAGTCCCTCCCTCCCTCCTCCCAGGGGAACTGGTGGGGCAAGAGATTCTACTTCCCACAGCCCCTCAGGAGGAGTGCAAACATTCCCAGATTTGTCAGCCCACAGCCTGAACGTGCTGGCACCAGAGCTATTTTGAGAGACAGACGTTCAGCGGTGTTTTTTATAAACATATTTATAAAAAACACTCCATTAACTTGTGCTGAGTTTTCGAGGAAGCAGCAGCCAAGCTCAGGACTTGCTAATTCAGCATCACCTAAAACATCACAACAGAAGAGAAAGGAGGATGTGCTGTGGGAGTGGGACAGGCCCATTTTTTTTTGGTGAAAAAATCAGTGAAACCACACTGATTCAGTGTTTCTCACACTGATTCCCACCAGCTGAAAATCCACCTTCCCTCCTGTTGTCTTCCTGCTCCTGGGGAGATGGAAGGAGGAGTGAGGGAAGCAGCTAATTGCTGATGGCTGACAATTAGTCGAGCACATCTTGATAGCCACTTTTGCTCTCCCCACGTCAAGCCAAAACAGTGCATAATTTACATGAAAATGTTATTCTGCAGCAGAATTTCCAGCCATCTGTCCCCTTTTCATCATGGAATATTCATACAGAGAAATTACACGGCTGTGGCAGCATCAAGGGGCTCCTGCATTAGGGTGACAAATGGGGACAGGAGGCAGGGACATAATTACTTGCAGAGAGGAGGACTTGCTGCTACTTTTATTGCTGGAACTTGTCATCTTCAGATTAAGGCAATTTGCACCACGACTAAAAAATGTCACCTGAGCATGGGGCAGGGAGGAGAATAAAAAATAACAACCCCCTGAAGCTCCCAGGCACTGAAGACACACAGCTGGAGGCACATTTTCCTGCAAAGCTCCTAACCATGCTCTGGGGACGTGTGCAGGGAATTTTATTTGCCCATTTCCCAATTAAGTGACATTTTATGGATAAATCTAGCCATGGTCCCCAGTTTGTAGCATTAACCTGCTCCTGTGGGTTGGGGAATGGGATGTTCCTCCCCTTCCCAGCTCCTTCTGATCTCACAGATGACAGGAGGAGTTTTTTTGGGGCTCAGCCTGACACTCACTGGGTCCCTTCACAGAGCCACTAGGAAAGCTCTGGTTTGCAAAAAGCAAACGAAGAAAACAGAAGCAGCCTTTAAATCCCCACAGCGATACAGAAATCACATTTAATTTCCTCTCCTTTCCCCCCTAGCACAGCTTGAGCTGGGGTCAGGGGCAGGCAGGTTAAGAGGAAACAGGGCTGGAATGCAGAGGTCAGCCAGGACCCAGGAATGTCATCAGTCAGGGGCAGCACTGCCACTCACACATCTTCAGAGGCACAAGAAAAATGCCCCGAGGACACAAAACTTTGCCTTCAGCCACCCTTTCTTACAGGACAGCTGAAACTTTGCCTTCAGCCACCTTTCTTACAGGAGAGCTGAACTTTAACCAGCCCAACTCAAACTGAGGCACATCTTCCTGGTAACACAAAACTCTGAATTACTGCAGCAAGAAGAATTCCAGTTTTTCAGTGCATTCTCAAACTGGAAACAAAGCACTGCAAAGCCCACGTGCTGGTTGAGTTTTCATGCAGCAGATTTGCACACCAGGAGCTGGGGGAGCTCAGCTCAGGCACACAGCCCTGCTCCAGACCGAGCCAGGACTGAGCTGAGCCACTCTTTGACCTGACATTTCCACTGCTCAAACCTTCTCCTCTGCAAATACAAGGCAGGTTTCTATGGAAACTTGGATGCATAGTTGAAGTGTTTTTGGCCAACAGGATTTGCCCATACCATGAAGGGAAAGAAATCTGCCTTTGTTCTGGCTCTAACAGCAAATGAATATTCAGTTCTGGCTGCTGCCCCCTGACTGATGCCCTCTAGACAGGCAACATATTTCACATGCTCTGAAATCTGTTTGTGCTTCTCCTAACAAAAGCCTGGGCTCAGCATTGGGGTGAACCCACAGAGGTGAGGAGCAGCTGAACTGCCACAGAAATGAAGGCTAAAAATTCCGAATTATGAGTAAATCAGCAGGTTTGGGCCAAGAGAGATCATGAAGAGCCCACCAGGATGGTTATGAAGGAGGGGAACACAAATGAAGGCTAAAAATTCTGAATTATAAGTAAATCAGCAGGTTTGGCCCCAAGGAGACCATGAAGTGCTCACCAGGACGGGTGTGAAGGACGGGAACACAAATGAAGGCTAAAAATTCTGAATTAGGAGTAAATCAGCAGGTTTGGCCCCAAGAAATCATGAAGAGCCCACCAGGATGGTGTGAAGGAGGGGGCAGCACACAAATGCACATTAGTGCCTCACTCATCACTTTGGTGCTCACCATCCATCTCCCTCATGCAGATCAGAGGAATCAATTAATAAAACATCAGCAAGGCCACTGCACCACTAATCCAGGGCTGCCCCCTCAGCTGAGGAGCTCCATAAACACCCAGCCTGGCTGGGAGCTCTGCTGGGGACACACACTCACTTTCTCCCAGGGTCTTCTGCAGGAGGTCGTGCTTGGCCTGGAGCTTGGTGATCAGGTTCCTGCCCTCCAGGTACTCCTTCATTTTCTGTGGAGAAAACAGCATGGTGAGGGGACAATGAACCTCTCTGGTCAAGTCTTGGGGGTGCTGGATTGTGAACATGAGGGCAGTGACACTGAATTTACAGAGTGACACTGAATTTACAAAGTGACACTGAATTTACACAATGTGACATCGAATTTACAGTTACTGAATGACACTGAATTTAGTGAGACACTGAATTTGCAGAGTGACACTGAATTTAATGTTATGACATTGAATTTATAGACTGACACCGAATTTAGAGTGACACTGAATTTAATGTTATAGAATGACACTGAATTTAGTGTGACACTAAATTTACAATCATTGAACACTGAATTTGCAGAGTTACACTGAATTTGCAGTTAGAGGGACACTGAATTTACAGCTATAGAATAACACTGAATTTAGTGTGACACTGAATTTAAAGCTATAGAATGACACTGAATTTAGTGTGACACTAAATTTACAGTCATTGAACACTGAATTTACAGAGTGACACTGAATTTGCAGTATTCATGGTTAAAGCATGAACTAAGTCCTGGCTTAAGGATCTGGGCAAGCCTAAAGCTCAGGCCACTCATATTTTGAGCCCAGCCAAGCCTGGATCAATGCTCTCAGAGGCCTTTGCCAACCTTAACAATTCTGAAATTCTGTTTATTCTCCATCTGCAGGGCAATTTCCATTGTTCCACTGTGGGATCAGCTGAATGTTTGGCATCTCTGGAGCCATCAGAGGAGCTGTCATCATCCCTGGGCAGGCAGGGTGGGATGCACTGAATGAGCAATCTGTTTAACCAGCTAAAAGGCTGCTACTGTGCTTATTCTCTCACTTAACCTCTCTCACCCCACTTTACTTGTCAGACCCTGCGTGCTGGATGATCCACAGGGCTGCACAGGACAAAACAAATAAAGATATTATTGAAGTTCAGATTGACTCTGGCAGTGGAATATTGTACAGCCACGCAGGCGTTTTTCCCACTGCTCCCTGATTTTCCACAGCTTTGCAAATGCTGATTTATATATATATATTTTTTTTTTTTTGCAGTTCTTTCATCTCTTATCTTGCGGCTCAGAGCAGTTTTATTTATCTTCAGTGAGCTGCAGCATGTGAAATACTCTGTGTACAGGGCTGTCCATGTTATAAATGGGACATGCTTGCATTCAAACCACAAACTCTGCAAATATCACAGAGCACTCTTTGGAATCCTGAGAGATCTGAAAAATTCAGCACAAAGGATGAGCACAGAGACAGGATCCTTATCTAATAATGAAATGTTCTTGTAATAATCAAACCCACAAATGGTTTTAGGTGGGCAGGGACCTCAAAGCTCATCCAGTTCCATGGGCAGGGACATTTTTCACCACCCCAGCCAGGCCTGGACACTGCCAGCTTTCCCCAGTTTAATCCACTTCCCTTCAGGTCTGATCTGCACAGTAAGAGTGCAAATCCTTGAGGAAAAAATGGATATTTTTAATAACAGGAGAGCCTGGACCCTGCTTGGCCTTTGCAGGAGCAGCAGGGTGGAAAGAGTCAAGTAGAAATATGTACATTAAAAAATATATATATACAAACCACATACGATATAGATATTAAATGTTTTGTATATTAATACAAAATATTTTATATTCATATATAGTATATATACTATATATATTAATATATATAGTAAATAATAGTAAATATTGAATATTTACTATTTAATATATTTAAATAGTTTAAATACTTAAATAAAATATATAATATATAAAGATTATATATAAATATATAAAATTTCTATTATATGTACATATATTATATATGTACAATATATATAGTATATATACAGTATATGTATTATAGATATACAATATATTTTATATAAAAATCTATGTTAATATATATTAATATATTAATATTATCTATAAAGAGATATACACACTGAGGCAGTAGTGAGGGAGAGGGAAAACCTTCCAGGAACTAAGGAAGTTTCCCCTGAGGGCTCCCCAGCCCTGGTGTGCACTGACACAACAAACAAAAATGGCTTTAATTAACTGCCAAAAGCCTGTGTTTTATGTCCCCTCGCTTGACAACATTGAAAGAAACATTTCACAAGAATTTAAGTCCCTTTGGAAAGTCTCAGCATTTCCTGCTTCCTTTATTAATATTTCAATTTTTTTTTGTTGTTCTGGAAGAAAACAGGAAGCTCCCTCGAAAAATGAATTACATTTTTTGGGGGGAATTTCCCTGTAGAGTTTGCCAAGCCCTAACTGTATTTTGCTCAATCAGTGAACTTTTTGAAGAAGAAAATATGATGAAAATAAAAATAATAAAATAAAATGATAATAAATAATATAACTATACTAATATAATATAAACTATATAAACTAGAATAATAGAAACGTAATAATAATAATACTAATGATAATGATAATGATAATAATACTAATGATGATGATGATAATAATAATAATAATGATAATAATAAATGCTGCGAAAATAACCAGTCTGAAGGGGGGAGCTGAGGATAAATCTGGTTCTGGGGAGCCTCAGAGTCACAGGTGAAAGGACAATAATAATAATAATAATAATAATAATAATAATAATAATAATAATAATAAATGCTGCAAAAATAACCAGTCTGAAGGGGGGGAGCTGAGGATAAATCTGGTTCTGGGGAGCCTCAGAGTCACAGGTGAAAGGACAGGAGGGTTGGAAGGCTCAGCTGCAAACAGAAGCTTAAAGACCAGCAGATCAACTCCTCTTGGCAGAGTTAAGCTCCCCTTTGAAGCAGATCTAAACACTTAAGCCCAGCCTAAGGTGGGTCAGGCAGGGCAGGGCAGAGGCACTCGCTGGGACTTGCAAGGCTCCAGCTTTGCATTAAAAACATCAACAGGTACCAGGGGTGGCTTTAAAGGAGAAAAAAAATGTTCCCATCCACTGAAGAATTTAATTTTTTTTTACTGTTTCCTCATGCCTAACATTCTGTTCCCTGCCTGTTGCAAGGATGCTGATGAAAAAATAAAATTAATTACAAAATAAAGCTTCAGGCTTTTCTCAGTGAATTACAAAGATCCATTAACCCTGGATTTTTGGCGTAATAAAAACAGACAAAGGAAAATAAAATCATCAAACTACAGCAGAACTCCTGAGGATTTCATGTGGGGCTGGAGCTGGGCTGAGTGCAGCCAGAACAAAGCAGCAGAAAGGTCTCTGGGTGCCCACATTTGAGCACAGGACAATTCAGAGGTGAAGATCAGCTGGGAGGCAGAGCCAGGAGCATCTCGCACCTCCAAACCCCGGCAGGGTGGGCACCTCTGAGCCAAACCCTGCAGGATCCCCAGGCAGAACCCAGCCAGGGCCTGCCTCCCTCCCTGTCTGGGACACAGAAAAACCAGTTCTGCCCCTCTCCACGTCCTGATCCATCTCCTGTCAGGAAAACTCTGATTTTCCCCCGTCACCTCTCCAAGAATAATTCCAAACCAGGCACTCAGCTGAAGGATGGGGGGACTGGATCCACCTCCCAGGGTCAGCACCCAGCTGCAGGGCCCAAAAGCAGCAGGATTTTATCCCCCATTTCCCCATCCATTCCTAGAGCAGCAGGATTTTATCCCCCATTTCCTGTTAGAGCAGCAGGATTTTTTTCCCCCATTTCCCCATCTCTTGATAGAGCAGCAGGATTTTATTCCCAATTTCCCCATCTATTCTTGGAGCAGCAGGATTTTCCCCCCATTTCCCCATCTCTTGATAGAGCAGCAGGATTTTATTCCCAATTTCCCCATCTCTTCTTGGAGCAGCAGGATTTTATCCCCCATTTCCTGTTAGAGCAGCAGGATTTTCCCCCCATTTCCCATCTCTTGTTAGAGTAGCAGGATTTTTCCCCCCATTTCCCCATCCATTCCCTTAGAGCAGCAGGATTTTCCCCCCATTTCCCCATCTCTTAGGGCAAAACTAAACCCCCATTAATCCTAAAGCACTCCACCCAACCAGCACTGCTCTGCCTCCTCCTCTCCCCAGAGACAAAACCCCAACATTTCACCCCAGAACTCAAACGATGCAGGTTTAGAGGTGGAAGAATGGAGCCATTCCCCCCTTCCCAGTGCCCAGGTGGGGCTGGTGCCAGCTGAGCCCTGCTGGGCAGCCGTGCCAGGGTCCCTGGCTGGGGAAGCAGGGCTGGAACCATGGCAGCAGCAGCACATCCTGCATTTTGGCTGCATTTTGGCTGCATTTTGGCTGCATTTTGGCTGCATTTTGGCTCCCTGAAGTCACTGCTGCTCCCCTGCCTTGGCCACCTGCAGCAGCTCAGGGCTGGGGCCATCCTCCCCTGCACACTGGGAAGCTGAAATTAGCCTGAATTCCAATTAAATTACCCTGAATTCACATCTCCCTTCAGAGCCCAACAAGGAATCCAACAGCACTGGGATGTGCTTCCAGTGGAAACAGAGATTATTCCAGTCTGGAGACACTCTAGAGCGGTATGCATATTTTATGGAAAAATACTTTTGCTCAGGATTTTCTCCTGGGAAGCTGAGAAACCCCGGGGAAAAAGGAAAACAATTTTATCTCAATTTCTTCTCCTGTGTTTTGCTGCTTTGGAATGTGGTTGGGGATTGTTCACCCACAGGTGATTGTTTCATTGGTTTCATGTGAATTATCGGTATGCATATTTTATGGAAAAATACTTTTGCTCAGGATTTTCTCCTGGGAAGCTGAGAAGCCCCAGAGAAAAAGGAAAACAATTTTATCTCAATTTCTTCTCCTGTGTTTTGCTGCTTTGGAATGTGGTTGGGGATTGTTTACCCACAGGTGATTGTTCCATTGGTTTCATGTGAATTATTTTGACTTATTGGCCAATTAAAGCCAAGCTGTGTCAAGGCTCTGGAAAAAGTCATGAGTTTTCATTATTATCTTTTGAACCTTCTGTAAGTATCCATTCTGTATAATATAATATAATATAATATAATATAATATAATATAATATAATATAATATAATATAATATAATATAATATAATATAATATAATATAATATAATATAATCCTTTTAAAAACATAAAGTCAAATTCATTAGTTCTTCCTTAATCTAAAAACCCCATAAATACAACACTCCACTGAGTATCTTTCCACTAAATTCCCATCATTGTATTTACCCAAGAGCTCTGCCTAGGAATGCAGCACATGGAATTTCCTCCTTGAGTCACATTAATATGGAATATTCTTTTAAATCAGCATTTTTCTTAAAGTTCCTATCCCCCAGCACTCAGCACATCACGAGGTAAAAGGGAATTAAATCTCAATTCTGCACTGCACTTTGTTTTTTATCCCCTACACAAAGCTCTGCCCTCAAGCCTCATTAATACCCATCAGAGGGTTTTATGAGACACTGAAAAAGCTCCTCCTCAGAGATTCTGAGCTGGAAATCCTTATCAAGGCTATTTATAAGCCTGGTCAATAACAGATCAATCCAGCATCTGATCAGGCTGCTTAGGAGGGTCTCTCTCTAACACCACACAGAGAAATATCCCATCCAAAGTGAGCCCTCCTTCTCCTGTTTGAACTCAAAACAGTTCTCTCTAGAGAGGAAATGCTCAGAGTTCAATTAAAAATCACTTTTTTGGTTCCATAACCCTGGGCAGGGTGGTCAATCCTGCCTTAATTGAAGCAGCTTCTCCACCCACTTCTCTCAAATTCACCTTCAGTGCAGGATTTTGGATTTTTCTAAGCCAAGGCCTAATGATCCATCCTGCCAAGTTAGTGCCATTTGCACTGAAAATTCAGATTTTTAACAAGCAGCATCATTCTGGGAAGAAGGTGAAGGATGCCCAAAGGAATGACAAATTCACCAGGGTAAGATCCATGACTTCCATCTGCTACTCTGAAATATTTTGAAACTGGAAACAAATTCAATGCTTTAACATAAATGTGATGTAGGAAAAAGACACACAGTCTGGCATAAAATTCAATACCAAAAAGCTCTTAGCATCTTGTAAAAAACACTGACTCAATGAAAAGCTTATGCAGGCTGAAATTGTAAGATGATAACAAAAAATGAAAGAGCTAAACATGCTTTCAGTTTGCACTAGTTTTGAAATTTCATGTTTACAAGCTATTAAGTTCTTTCTGTTAACACTCCTTTTCAGATGCAGAAGAAATCAAATTTGACATGATTTACCCACAGACTACGTTTGAATCAACACAGATATCCCAAAATATTCCCAGAGAACTGAGAGCACACATTGCTAAACCCAACACGCTTCCTCTGCTTGCCCAAAATCAGCGAGAGAAGCATTTTTTGTAGGACAAGAGCATCACTTTGCACTCTGTTGTGAGGATCATTCTGAGTAGATCTCATTGGAAATTCCAGAATCATGGGGTGGGATGGGATGGGATGGGATGGGATGGGATGGGATGGGATGGGATGGGCCAGGGAGGATCCTAAAGATCATCCAGGGGATGGGCAGGGACACTTTCACTACCCCAGGCTGCTCCAAGCCTCTCCTGGCCTTGGACACTTCCAGGGATGGGGCAGCCACAGCTGTACCTCACCACCCCCACAGGGGAGAATTTCCCAAAAGAGAAAAAAAATCCCTCTTAAACCGCTAGGAATCAGCCCCTTACAGTGAAGTAGAACTGCTCAGTCTCCTGCTGGTTTGCCCTTCTCTTGGCAATGCTGGGTTTGCTCATGAACGTTTCCGACACCGTGGATTTCACAGATTCCATGGAGTTGCTGTACTGGAAGCAGTCGGAGACATCGAAGTCCTCGATGGTGACAATGTCCTGGATTGTCTGCAGCGTGGCCTCCATCGTCTTCTTCACCTGCCCAGCAAGAAGCAGAGAGCTCAGAACCTCCAGGTTTTATGTTGTGAGTAAACAACAGAGGCAGGGGAGTCCCCCGGAGCACTTTGCTAATAAACAGATATTACTGGTTGCACACCCTGGGTGCTGTAATTAATTCTGGCTCATTAGCAGCACAGTCCATGCAAGCACAGAGCTGGCAGCACCCTGAGCCTGCCAGGACTCCGTGCCAGGATCTCAGTTGTGATCTCAGGGAGATGGAAAGAAATTCAACCTCAAAGCAAAGAAAGCTGGAACCAAGATTCTCTAATTGTCTTCTGCAACTGCATCTACTGGGCATCAAATGTTAATTACAAACAGGACTCTGCTGCACTGTGCATTTTTACTGAAGGCCAGAATCAACTTTCTAGACATAAAAGAGGTTGCAAATTTTGCCCCAAAGTTCCTGAACACAGAGGTGCAGAGATCAGATCTCCATTCCTGTCATCTTCTCATCTTGGACAGCCAATTAAACAAAAATCACTTAACTCAGGTTATGCAAACTCACTTCAAAACATTAAATTCCTCCTTTTCCCTTTGCTATCCAAATTCAACTTTGGCAACACAGCCAGTCTTATCAAGGTAAGGATGGGAAGAGAGATATGGGGGGTACTTTAAAGGATCCTCTCCACACACCCAACTTTCCTGTGAGATCACACTGTAATTAATGCACAAGATGCTTTGGCCTTGAATTTTACCACAAACATTCATACTAAAGGACCACAACGACCAGATTCTTCCATAATCAGTGCCCAACAACCACTGGAAGTGGCTGAGAGGGGCTGCTGAGCTTTGGTTATGAACTGACCTCTTCATTCTCAATCTTCAGCGTGGACAAGCGGGACTGCAGCTGCTGGCACCTCTGCACCAGCTCACTCTGCACTGGCTGCTGGGCACACAGCTGAGACTCCTGCAGGGGAAACAGCACAGCAGAGCACTGCAGTTACTCCTTCATTTATCAGACACCAACATTCTCTCAAGTGCTGAACTTTAAAACCAAACCCAGTTTTAAAATCCAGGTTGAAACCTGGATTTCAAGCAGAGGAGAAGGTTCTGCCCAACTGCAGCTCCCTGCCTGGGAGGAATGACAGCCAGCATCAAAGAGGAGCTAGAAAACATCACTGCTTTCAGTGATGTCAGCTCAAAGTGTGCTTTGGAAGTCTGGAGGTGCTTTTTATCCCATGTATTTGGATAAATCACATCAAAAATCAAGAATTGGGCTCAGTGCTTCAGCCAGGCATCCTGGGGTAGGGGCACAAGGGGCTGGGATGGCTCAGCTGAACCCCCTGCACAGCACAGCAACAGGCACAGGTCGCTCTTGAATGAATCCAGGGCAGCTGAAATCAAAAAGCTCAGGCTGGGGACCTGTCCCAGGCCCCAGAACACCGAGGGTCCCTGAGCTGCTCAGAAAGGCTCTCACTCCACAGCATGAGGCAGCTTTTTCCTTTCGTTTTGTTCTGGGTTTTGTGTGGGTTTTCTACATAAAACACTGACCTCACTGCCTGAGGCTGTTTCTTCAGAGACAGCATTGAAAACGGGAGTTTTATCCCACCCATGCACACACAGGATGACATATTCTGATTTAATCTGCTGCGTGCAGCACCATTGCAACAAGACCATCAGCTGCATTCCTAAACACTCCTCCAGCCTTGGGAAGCAGCAAGATGAATGATTCAGTGAATGGGAGCTGCTCCTGAATGAGACTCTGCAGGTAATTCCTTTTCTTCCCACGATTTTACAGCATCAGAAGCACAGAAAAATCCAGGGAATGTCATCTGCAGTCTGAAGGTTTCACTTAAAAGGGGAGAGACAAAGAAGAGCCTGGAGCACAGGGCTGTAATTCCCAGCCCAAAAGAAGAGGCTGCCTGCAAGAGACCATCCTGCAGTCTGGAAATGCAACCAAGTGACCTAAATTGTCACACTGTGCATGTGCTCCCATCCAGAAGCAGTTTCAGCTCGTGTGACTTTCAACAGCTCCCAGCTGAGCTACCACATCTTGATAAACCCATAAAAGAGAGGGGTTTGCCCTGCCAAAAAAGAGGAGTCCTCTGACAGCCCTGGCTCACAGAGGATGCAAAAAGCAGCATTTGTGCTCTCAGGGTGCACATTCAGATGCTGCAAAAAACCAGCATTTAGTTTTCTTATATTGGCCCCTCCAATCTCAAAATTCAGAGGTTGTCTTGGGGATTAACCTCTAGTTTAAGCAAACCTAGTAGATTTCCTACTCATATTTAATATTAAACCTAATTAAGCATTTTCACATCCAGTGAAGGGCCAAGGATCAGGATCAGGTCAGATTTAACAGCAGCACTTGCTCCTTTTCCCAGAATCTTTGGGGTTGCAAGGGACCTCTGGAGATCATCCAGCTTTGACAGCCAAAAAAGTAAAATTTAGATACCTCTGCCATGAACCTCTGCTTAATCTTTACCTCATCTCCCACCTCCCAGGCTCCCAAAAGAGCCAAGCAGGCAGCCCTGGTGGGGATCAATTAACCAAAAACGAGGCTGATAAACAGGCAGAGCTGCAGGAGGGACCCGCACTGACCATGTCCCCCATGTGTGGCTGGAACTCAAACTTCATGGGGGGGCAGAAGACGTTGTTGTACATCTCCATCAGCCTCTGCTTGTCACTGTTGGCATCCAGGTTCTCCACAGCATTCTCAATGGCATCCAGCCCCTCGTGCTTGGACTGCTCCAGGTTCAGCTCGGCCGACAGGAACGTCCTCAGGGCTCGGTTGAGGCTGGCGTGGTAGCCCAGGTCACAGCACTGCTGGAAAAACACACACAATTCCAGGTGAGTGAAGCTCCCAGGATGGGGATCTGAATGGTTCCAAAGGGCAGGAGTTGTGTAAATGGGGAATGAGCTGTGGGGTTTGTGTCATCTGCTGGGTGGGAGGGAGGTCCCACGTCTCTCACTGTATGCACCCAGCCTGTAACCCCATGCAAATTTTATCACCATGGTGTAATTATAGAGCTTAAATTATAAACTGTAATAGAAGCTGAAATTATTGTAACAGTTTGTGGGGTTTTCTTGGAGATTTACAGACTTATTTTTCATGGAGTACTAGAGACCCATTTCATCCAAAAATGAAGTGGTGAAGTTCAACAGCAGGGCCGTGGATTTCCCTAAATTCTACCCTGACTTTTAGGGGTCTTGCTCCTATGAAAACACTCCAAAATCCTTAAATAACATCATTCAAAGGAAGAGGAAAGCAAGGCACTGAAGTGCTACTGGAGAGACAAGACACAGGATTTGGATCGTCTATAAAAGCCAATCTGCACCCAAATAATTCCATAATTGCAGCAAACTGCTTCTTTCCATGTATTCAGGCAGGAGGAGCATGACCTGGACATGAAAACAGAGTCATCCAAAACCCAGCAGCCAGCAGTTGGGATGATTTCATTGCTGGGGTGAAACAGAAGAGCAAAAAACTTTGAAGCAAGAAGTGGTTATGGTCAAGAATTTCCTGGCTGTGGCTGACACTGGGATGATGTCACTGGGAGACAATCAAGCAGCTTCATTTCCACCACGGCTGCAGAGCCAAGTTTTCATGTTTCAGAAGGGGGGGGAAAAAGGAGCTTTTCATTAGCATGAGATCAGAACCAGCCTGGATTTTTCAGCCATCTCATCAAGTGAGCAAGAAGGAGCCCACCTTGTTGGAATTACAAGCGAGATTACATCCACTAGGAGAATATCCAAAAAGGAAAGAAAGAGACCATCTGCTTGATTGCTGTGCTGCTCTGTAAGCAAAATTCACATGAAAACTCCTCCCAGCCCATCATTTGGGTCTCATCACTGTCATTGTTTGCTAACACAGAGGGAAAAAGGGGGGGAAAAAAGGAGGAGGGGTGTGGGGAGAGGGAAGAGAAACTGCTGGACCAGTCCCTGCTCCCACAGAATTCCTGCCACCGAGTGCTGGAAGGCTGGCTCTGGTGCCAAACAAGCTGTGGCAGGTGTGAAGCCTTGGAAAAAGAGCTGCAGTTGCTGGTTGGGCTGCAGGCAGAGAATTAAGGGACTTTACATTCAATCAGAAAAGAACAAAACCAGCCAAGCGAAAAAAAAATACCCACAACAACCCAAAAGCAAAACAAAAAGCAAAATAAAAAAGGCTTGATTGAGGATCTGCACGTGTGGAGGCAGCCTTGGATCAAGAGGCACTCCCAGCTACTGCTCACTCTGCAGGGCTGGTCCTGCAGCCAAGGGGGAAGATGGGACTGGGACCAGGACCAGGACCAGGACCAGGACCAGGACCAGGACCAGGACCAGGACCAGGACCAGGACCAGGACCAGGACCAGGACCAGGACCAGGACCAGGACCAGGACCAGGACCAGGACCAGGACCAGGACCAGGACCAGGATCAGGATCAGGATCAGGATCAGGACCAGCTCAGGTTTAACAGCAGAACTCACTCCTTTTCACTGAATTTTTGGGGTTGCAATTTTTGGGGTGATCTGGAGATCACCCAGGCCAAGGCAGGGTCATCTGTAGGTGACACAGGGACATGTCCAGGTGGGTTTGGGGTGTCTGCAGAGAGGGAAACTCCAGCACCTCCCTGGGCAGCAGTTCCAGGGCTCTGCCACCCTCATGGAAGATCCTCCTCACGTTGAGGTGGAAGTTCTTGTGCTGTAGTTCATTGCTCCTTGTCCTGAACAGAGCCTGGCACCATCCTGACATCCCTTGGGGAGATGGGCATGGACTGATGGGATATTTTATGGATTGGTGGGATATTGGTATGGATTGATGGGAGATTGGCATAGATTTATGGGAAATTGGTATGGATTGATGGGATTTTGGTATGGATTTATGGGAAATTGGCATGGATTGATGGGAGACTGGTATGGATTGATGGGATTATTGGCATGGATTGATGGGATATTGGTATGGACTGATGGGAGATTGGTATGGACTGATGAGAGACTGACATGGATTGATGGGATATTGGTATGGACTGATGGGAGATTGGCATGGATTGATGCAATATGGATGGGAGACTAGTATGGATTGATGGAATATTTTATGGACTGAAGGGATATTGGCAAGGATTGATGGAATATTTTATGGACTGATGGGACCCCCTCTCAGCCTTCCCTTCTCCAGCCCCCCCAGTCTCTCCTCACCAGGGAGATGCTCCAGGCCCCAAATCATCTTTGTGGGTTCTGCTGGACCCTCTCCAGCAGCTCCTCAACTGCAGAGCCCAGAACTGGACACAATTCCTGCTGTGGGACAGTGCATGTGCACCCTCCCAGTATGACCAGTTTGTCCTCCCAGTGTCCCCAGAAACGCACTGGGAGGACTGGAATCCACAGGGGAGTTCATGTGGCACACCCCACCTGGCTCAGGCAGGATGTGTTGGCTCTTTGCTGTTGAAGCCACTGACAGAGAACATTTCCCCCACTTAAAAGGGTTTTTTTTTAAGTCCAGTGTTCCATGTTTATAAATGCACCAGTCCTGCCATCCCTTTTCTGGGTTATATAAATGTTTGATGGAACCATTCTCAAAGGAAATCAATTTTTTATAAGAATTTAATGATAACTCATTCAAATTCACTTCCCAACATGACAGCTGATTAACCCTTTGTCAGTTAGCTTTCAAAAGTAGATTTAAGGGGAAAAAGCCCTTTGTTTTAAAATGCAATTCACAGGAAGGGGAAGGATGAGATCCTGGAGTAACACCTACTCCTGAGGAGCAAAGCAGGCTCTGGCTCTCACACACACATTTTTATCTTTTTTTTTCTTTTTCCTTTTTCCAATCCTGTCCTAGTGACCCTTTTATAAATATGAGTTAATGCAAACTTCCCCATTACTGTAATATTTCATTAGCATCAAAGAGCTGTCTCAGTCCCCAAAGTCAGGAAATTCAAAACTACTGGGCTATGGCAGAAACAATTTATTGCTCTTAACTCTCAACAAAGAATTAACTCCCTGTTATCCTTCCCTGCACACTGCAGAGGGAACAATGTGCTGGATAAACATGACATTAAATATAAAGTTTAATGCTGTTTGGCCTAACACAATCTCCTTGTAAGTAACTTTGAAGATTACTTTTATATTCTATTTCAAAATTCAATATCACCAAATGATTAGATCGAGGGAAGGCATTACAGCCTGGCTTAAAAATCACATTTTTATTCAAGTCAGATGGCTCAGATAACCATCACTGGTTATAATTGTTAATTTTCAATCCTTCAGGATCAAAGGCATTAATAAATCTATTTTCCCTGTGTCTTAACAACGAGATAACTGAACTCCATCCTGTGCTCTCAGACAAGCCCCACATTTTTCCATGCCTGAACACAGAGCAGATAACACTTTTATTCTGAAAATGATGGGAACTTGTAGAGTTAAACTGAATGCTCCAAGGGCAGGGACTCACCCAGAGCCCCCAGGGCTCCTCTCCAGGAACACACAAATCCCTGGAATTCAGAACTTTGGGCTCTTGTTCTGCCATGCCCCAGACACAGCTGGGACTGCCCAGGGAGAGCAGCTCTTCCTTCCAGGCTGGGCAGCCCAGATTTGTCCTGTCCTGCTGCAAACAGCTCTGTGCTTACAAATCATTCTGGGATGTGAAACCCAAATGGACTCTTTGCTACCTGTGATTAATTAAAATACACCAAAACCAGGCAGCATTTGGGGGAAGACTTGAGAGACAGGGCTTTAGATGAAAAAAATTAGAACAATTAAATCAGTCTGGTGCTGGTGAAATTAATCCCAATCTTGTAGCTTTGATATAAATATATACAGAGTTCTAATTTGTTAAAAACCCAGGGCCACGCAATTAAGGTTGAGCAAATGTTAACCCAAACAGGGCTCCTAAAAAGGCAGCAGGAATAAACAAACCAGGCCTCTCCAGTGCAGCAATCCTGCAAACCATGACATTTGGAAATAACAGCATTTTTCAAGCCCCCTCTCAGTGACAGCCCTGACCTCCAAAGGACAGGTTTAAATCAACACCTGGCACAAGAGCACTCCAGGAGAGTTCATCACCAGCTGAATAAATGTATCCTATGGACTGCTGCTTATTCTAATAGCTGAGTAATTAATAGAGATCTGAGTGCTCTTTATTGCCTGTGTCTAGAGACTCTTGTGCTCAGCACTCCCTGCTCCTCCTCAGCAGCTCCCTCCTGGCTCTGCAGCCCAGTGCTTCCAGCAGGGATGGCCTTGGAAGGGAGCAGGATCCACAAAGCCACTGCCCCACTCTCAGCGTGTCCAGGCTCAAGGGGTGGCTCCATCCTTGGCAATAACCTCAGGGTTCCTCATTGGCTCTGCTGAGTTCTCAAAAATCAGAATTTTGGTTGTTTTTGTTTGTTTGGTTTTGCGGTGCGTTTTATCAAAAGCAGAATTTCTGCCCCCTGAATGGTGGGGAGACTGAAATATGTCCTGGTGGGCAGGGAAAGGATCAGAGGGAAGGGCTGCAGCTGTGCCAGGGAGGTTTGGGATGGAGATCAGGGAAAGGTTCTTCCCCCAGAGGGTGCTGGGCACTGCCCAGGGCATGGGCACTGCTGAAACCTTCCAGAGCTCCAGGAGTGCCTGGACAGCAGCCTCAGGCACAGGGGGGGATTTTGGGGTGTCTGGGCAGGGCCAGGAGCTGGACTGGATGATCCCTGTGGGATCCAACTCAGAGTATTCCATAATTCAATTTGGACTTTTCCAAAACTTAAAAGCAGCTTTAGGAAACACCTCTGAACTCCCTCTCTTCTACCAAATTCCTTCGAATGTTTCCACAGTTAAAAATATTTTTTTTTCAAATGTGCTGCTGAGTTAAAATCTTGTGGCTTTGCTTAAATTAGCCCAATGAAAATGTCAGGCAGCAGTGTGACACTGAAGCTGGGTCCCCCTTTAACTCAGCAGCTCCTCCTTTTCCCCCTCCCAGTGGGAGAAAAGCTCCTTGTCTGTCTAACCGAGGTGGCCACCTGAGAAAAGCTCTTGGGACAGCTTCAGGACCAATTATCAGCCCACTGCCAGCCCCAGGCTGCCCAGGCCAGCTGTGCAGAGGTTTCCAGCTGTGCAGAGGGAGGAGAGGGTGTGGGAGGCTCCTGGCCCCAGCAGCAGCACTTACATCAATGAGATCAGACAGGTCATGGATGTAGTACTTGAACACCGAGGCATTGGTGGCTTCCAGGGCCAGCAGATACTCATTCCTTGCCTTAATTGCCTTCAGTCTGTTTTCTGTGTACTTTGCTTGGCGCTGAAAGACAACAAAAACCAGAGTACAGCATTAAAAGAGGTGAGCAGCACTCTGAGTAACACCAGAGAACAATGAACAAACCTCACTCTGCTCACACAGATTTTGCCCATTCGAATTCCAGTTTTGCCAGGACTCCAAGACTGGAAATGCAGATGAATTATTTAGATGTGTTTAAGCATTGCTACCCTGGATTGAAAGTCTTGAGGCTGTGGGATGGGGAAGATTAAAGGAGGAATGAAGGGACAAGGGGGTTAGGAGGTGATGGCCCAGCTCCAGCAGCACCAGAGAAGCCCATGAGGGTCTTGGTTGCTACAGACCCACCCCACCTCTTCCAAGGCCTGACCTTGGTCCTTCCAGAGCCTAAATCCATCCAGAAAAAACTCCTTCCCTTCCATGGGCTTGAACCTTAGAGCTGAACTGCTGCAGTCACCAGTGAGGCCACTGGTTCTGCCCTCAAAGCCAGTTTGGGGTTGCTGGGCTCCCTGGAGCACCGGCCTTGTGCTCTGCACAACAGAAATAACCAGGAATTCCAGCAGGCAACTGCTGCTCTCCCGCTCTAACCTGGTTTCAGCTTTCTGTGCCATGCACATCCCATTTTTGAGCCCGTCTCATTTTTGTGCACATCCCGTTTTTATGCACATCCCATTTTTGTGCTCATCCCATTTTTGTGCACATCCCATTCCCTGGGATAACACAAACTGCCTGTCCTGAAGGCTGGTTTTGCCTTCCCTTCAGCTGGCTGTTAGCAAAACCTGCACTAAGAGTGAGATCCCTGGGATAACACAAACTGTCTGTCCTGAAGGCTGGTTTTGCCTTCCCTTCAGCTGGCTGTTAGCAAATCTGCACCAAGAGTGAGGTTTAGCTCTGAGGAGGGAACCAGAGGCTCCTGTGCAACTGCTGCTCTCCCACTCTAACCTAGTTTCAACTTTTTGCCCATGCCTATCCCATATTTCTGCATATCCCATTTTTATGTGCACATCCCTTTTTTGTGCATATCCCATTTTTGTGCCCATGCCATTTTTGTGCCCATGCCATTTTTGTGCCCATGCCATTTTTGTGCCCATGCCATTTTTGTGCCCATGCCATTTTTGTGCCCATCCCATTTTTGTGCCCATCCTGTGCACTGGGATAACACAAACTGCCTGTCCTAGAGGAATCTGCTGCTGGTTTTGCCTGCCCTTCATCTGGCTGTTAACAAAACCTGCACTAAGAGTGAGATTTCCTCTGAGGAGGGAACCAGAGGCTCCTGCCAGTACCTTCTCCTTCATCTTCTCGATTTTTTTGACAGAGCTCCTCCGGACGTGTTTCTCCTCAAACTTGACGTTGGAGGTGGAGTCAGGGGAGCGCGGGGTCTGCTTGTCCTCCTGCTTCACTGATTTCCCAATCTGCTTCTCCTCCTGCTTCTCTGCCTCCTTCAGCTTGCTCTGGGCGCTGATGCTGTCGGCGTTGTACATGTGGTAGGTTTTCATCACCTGCAGACAACACCAAACCCAACACTCAGTGCCCAGCTGCTGGTCTGCAACACCTGAACCAGGGAAAAAACCCACTCAGGGGAACCCCCAGGTCAGAAAAGCAGGGCAGTGCCACTGTCATATTTTCTGAAAAATCCCTTTGCCAGGATTCTTCTCCTGGGAAGCTGAGAAGCCTCAGAGAAAAATGTAAACAATAATGATCTGATTTGCTTCTCCTGGGTTTTGCTGCTTTGGAATGTAATCTAGAGATTGTTTATCCAACAGGTGCTTGTTTGATTAGTTTCATGGGAATTGTTTTAACTTAATGACCAATCACAGTCCAGCAGGACTCTGGAAGGAGTCATGAGTTTTCATTATCATTCTTGTTAAGCTTTCTGTCTGTATCTTTTATTCTTTAGTATAATTTATATAATATAATATAATATAATCCTTCTGAGAACATAGAACCAAATTCACTCATCCCTCCCCTCATCAGGTTTGTCTGCAAATTCAGCAGGGCAGGAGGTGCCTGCGAGAGTGGGGCTCTCAAAATGGGTCTGAAATCCAAGGGGGTGATTTGGTGCGTGCCTTCTTGCACGAGGCAGTGAAGGAGGCACAAAAACAACAAAAAAAAGGCTGCAGGCTAATCCAGCCTCCTTGACTGTTCAAAGGAAGTGATATGGCAGGAAAATGAGAGCTTTTCATCAGCAGGTGAGGCTCCTGAAGGGAGCCCTCTCAGCCTTTCATCTGGGTGGGTCAGAGCTTTGAACAGCTCAGCGTGGAAATCCAGTCTCAGCACAGGGGCTGCAGCAGCCACTCAGGTGGCACTTGTTCAAATCAAATTTGGGGCATAAAAGTACTTCTGGGTAGCTTGTGTAATAAAAAAATTATATCATAAAATAAAATTGTAAATTATTAATAAATTCTAAAATTATATATTATTAATAAATTATAAAATTATAAATAAAATAAATTAAAATAATAATAAACAAGTGTGGTTCTTGGCTTTAGGGAGACCTGGACCCCGTGCTGTATGAACAACTTCTATTATAGCACATTTTTATTAGTAAATATTGATAAATATCCCACCCCCAGTCACAAAAATCCCATTTGTTTCACGTGATGTTAATGTCTAGATTTGTGTTAAGCAAATAGAACCAAAGGACATGAGGTCTAAATCAGTTTTTTATCCCTAAATGCAAAGCAATTTGAATCCCTCACCTAAACAAACAAGATACAACACTCACAGGGGGCAAAAAAAAATGTACAATTGCATGAAGTCACTCATTCCAGCAGCAATAAAGGCTCCACTTGTGAATAATTTGATTTCTTTCAGATGAAAACCCGTTTACAGCTCTTTTGCAGCAGAACATAACAGGATTTTACCTAAGTGGGCTGCGTGCTCCCCCTCTGCAGTGATCAGCAGAGGTCCCAGATTCAAAGAGACTCTGGATTGAAACATGAAAGGGAATGTGACTGCAGCCAGTGCTAGGAACATCCTGAATAATTCACACCCCGCACCCGCAGCCCCTGCAGATGCTCAGACTGTAAAGCAGGCGTTTATAATTATAATAATAGATGCAAAGGAGGTGCCTTTCCTCTCTTGCTCAGAGCAGAGCTGGCAGAGAGCAAAAGCAGAGGGAGAAATCCCAGTTTTGGATATATATATATATATAAAATATATACTATATATAAAATTATAATATTACAATATTAGCACATTATAATAATATAATATTAAATAATATATAGTAAATAATAGAATAATATAATATTATATACTATAGAAAATAATATAATATTAAGTAACCCCGCACCCGCAGCCCCTGCAGATGCTCAGACTGTAAAGCAGGCGTTTATAATTATAATAATAGATGCAAAGGAGGTGCCTTTCCTCTCTTGCTCAGAGCAGAGCTGGCAGAGAGCAAAAGCAGAGGGAGAAATCCCAGTTTTGGTGGGGTTTTAATGGTTTTGTGCCACGCTGCCAGCCACAGGCTGTGGGGACACTGCTGAGGGCACAGGACAAAAAAATTCCAGGCTGGGACAACCCTCTGTGTGTTATTTGTGTAGAGAAAGTAAAGATTTCATCATTTTGCCCAAAAGCAGGGATGCTGCCAATCCTCTGGAAATGGAATTAGGGAATTATTGAGGTTGGGAAGACCCCCAGGATCATCCAACCTTTGGTTAATCCCCACTTTGTCACCAAGGCCAGAGCCCTCAGTGCCACATCCAGCAGAAAAAGAGGTGGAATTATTTCTGGAAGTCCCACTAAATTGAATCACTGGTGGGGTGGCTTTAATTCCTGCAGAAAAAGCATCTTTTAGCACCATCAGAGGTGGCTTTTTGCAATGCAAAGCTTTTCTGGTGAAGGGACAATTTAGAGCTCTGCAGCAGGAGGAATGAATGAATAAATAGATTTTAAATTCCCAGCACTGCCATTAAAAATATCAATACCTTACTTCACTTTGTTTAGCAAATTCCAGAAGCTCTTCCCTCCAGGGGTAATTAGCAGAATTCACTAATTGGCTCAAAAAATGACCTGTCAGAGCCTGACACCCAAAAATTATCCCCAGTCCATGAAACTCCACTCCAGAGCCACTCCAGATCAGAAATTGTTCCTAAAATCTGGGTTTTTTAGCAGATTCATGTCCTACCTTAGGATCCCATGCATGACAGGACTCAAAAATTGAGCCCTCAATTAGAAAACTATTTCTGGAGTGCTGATTTGCCTGAACATTTGGCTTTGAGGCTCTAATTGTAACAAATTGCAATGAAACAATTCCCTCTATACATTTTACTGAGACAGGAAACTTCAGGGAAGCCCCTGAAACTCTGCAAAACTGATTTTTACCCCAAATTTCACCACAGGGTCAATATGCCACAGCCTGAGAAACAACCCTGGGTCACCTTTTGGAAGGAGGAAGGGCAGGACATAAACCTCAGTGTCATGACCCAACAAATCACCAAGGAAGGACAAAATAAAAGACATTTTGAGCCTCTGAACAGTGAGTTCTGCTTTTAAAGAAGAGAACTTGCTCAGCAACAGCAAAATTTTCTTTAAGCAAGATGTTTTTCCATTCAATAATGTGAGGAGAAGAAAAATCCCCACGCAGCACATGAGCCCTTGGGGACAAATCCTCCCTCCTCTTCCTCCTCCTCCTCTTTGGGGTCTCCAGTGGATTTACTGAGAAATAAAAAGCAGAGAAGGAAAATCTCCCTCTAAAAGGAGCTGTTCTGCTGAGAGCTGAGGGAGAAATAATCTCAGTGGGTGCCTCTGAAGGCTCACACCACACAAAGACCACAATTTTGGGCACATTTGGCAATAATTCTCCTATTTCTGGCTCTTTTTTAAACCATCACTGCAGCAAAGTGTGCGAAGGTGAGACAACACTTAGAGAGCTGAAACCACACGGGGACAGAGGGGAAAAAATGGGATTTATGGAGCTTTGGAGCAGGGATTGCAGCCTTTTGTCAGGCAGAAGTCAAACACTTCTCCCTTCTGCCGGAGGAGGTGCCAAGAAATCAGTTTGATTTACCGTGTAGAGTTCATTCAAAACCTTCATCAAGTCCTCCTGGAGCTGCAGTCCCACTTCCTTGCTCTGCAACAGAACAGAGAAATGAAAGTTAATTGAGGAAGATGCTGCAGAGGAAGTGAGCAAGGGGCATCCACAAGTGATTTAGGGCCAATTAAGCACCACTGGTAAATCCAATCAGTGCCCAGGCCAGGGGCACTCAGTGTTCTGTTGAAGAAGGGGTGTTAATAAACTGAAATCTCAGATGGGCACAGTCAGGGAGAAAAAAAAAGGGAAAAAAAAAAGAAGAAAAAGGGCAGAAAAAAGGAAAAAAAGGAAAAAAAGGGAAAAATTTTAAAAAAAGGAAAAAAGGGGAAAAATTAAAAAAAGGAAAAAAAGGAAAAAAGGAAAAAAGGGGAAAAATTGAAAAAGGAAAAGGGGAAAATAAAAAAAGGAAAAAAAGGAAAAAAGAAAGAAAGGGATAAAAAGGCGGGGGAAGGGGGAAAAAAGGAAAAAAGAGATAAAAAAAGAAATCTCGATGGAACATAGATGGAAATTTCCAGAGAACATGAGATTTTCAATTTTCAAGTCTGAAAATACAGAATTTTCCCATTTTCACAGGATCAAGCAAGCCTGTGGATGCAGGACAGCTTTGTGTGGAAGCTGAAGAAAAGCAGGATAAGGAAACCACCACGTAACAAGAATAACTTAATTCAGTTTATAGATTTTATTCATTCACTGCTCACTAAGGCAGCACGTGCATGCTCGGAGCCTCATGTTACAAGGGTTTCATATCTACTGGGGCAAGCAAATTTGATAAATTCAAGATTATTTATGCCTACAACATTCAGGAAAAGAAATAGATAAAGAGGCAGTGCAGCCAAACCCAGGCTTAAACCAACATTTCTGCCCAGGAAGTCAAGATAGTGCTAAACCATGAGGAAAAAACCAACAACACACTGATAAATTGGAAAGCCAGAAGAGAAAGATTATCTGATTGAAATTTAAATTATTCCTTGCCCCACACTGTCCAGTTCAGCAGTGCTTGGAGTTTCTGAGATTAATAAACTGCTTTATTAGAGATTTTTAAAAATTATTTTGGGGTGTTGTGGTTCAGACCAGCCTGGCATTGCTCTGTTGGGATTCACAGGTATCCAATGCCCAATCCTTTGGATTTTCCACATGTTCCAATCCCATTCCTCACCCTGCTGCCCAGGTGCTACAGGAAAAAAGAGCATCAGACACAAACACTGAGAAAGAAAAGCTTTTCCTGAGGAGTCTCTAATTTAGAGAGACGCACAGAGCTGGTGATTCCCAGCCTCCAGGAAAGTTTGAGGAACAAACCCAGAGGATTTCACCTCTGGAAGCAGCAGGAGCTGAGGCTGCTGCTCAGCCCTGAGGTGACCTGGGATGCTCTGGCTGCCGGACTGCTGCCAGCACCCTGACCCACAGGGTGTCAGGCTGTGTCTGACTGTCAGTGCTGTTTTGGTTTACTGCACTGTTTATTTTATATTTTTATTTTCTTCCCTGATAAAACACTTTTATTCCTGCTCCCATATTTTTGTCTGAGAGCCCCTTAATTTCAAATTTATAACAATTCAGAGGGAGGGGGTTTACATTTCCCATTTCAGGGGAGGCTCCTGCCTTCCTTAACAAACACCTGGCTTTCCAAACCAAGACACTGCCTTTTCCTCCTCGTGGAGGTGATTTATGGAAGGGACTGCCTGCAGCGCCCTGAGCACTGAACGTCTCACACAGAAGGAGCTTTCCACACACACTCGCAGTGCTGCTGCAACTGCCTGGCCTGGCCCCATCATCTGCCTCTCACCCCTGCTCTTTCCAGCCCATTTTGCTCATTTCTTGCACTGAAAAATTGCTCATTTGCTGCACAAACTGCTGAAGCGTCGATTATAGACAGATTAAAATGAGTGTTTTAATGCAGGTTGGGGGTGAAGGGGTAAAAATGATGCCACATTGTCAAAACACAAAACTCTCTGTGCTTCCAAATGAGCTCTCAAGAAAGGAGCTGCTGGATTGCTGGGCTGGAAAAAACCCTTCCATTAGGGTGAAGGTAAGACAGATCACAGGGGACATCAGAACAAGAGCTGTGCAATGAGCACTGTTAATGTAAAACTGTTCCCTGCACTGATTCCAGCAAAAAAAAAAAAATGTATAGAAGAAAAAAAGCTGAGCTGGCTGACCCTGATAAATGAAAATATATTGGAGGAAGTGGAAGGGCTTGCTTAGGAAAGTCAGAGGAAAATGGATTGGATGTCAGGAGAAAGTTGTTGCTTGAGTGCAGTGGAGGGAGGTGGAGGTGATGCACAAAGAGAATTCCCCTGAATTCCCACAGAATTCCAAGTGCAGATTAAAGGCTGCTGACCCCACTGCCATCCAGGCACGAGAGATTCCAGCATCATACCAGAATGTGCCACGGAATTATGAATAAAATCCATGCCAAGGAAAGACAACAAAGTCCTGGCAGTTGTGAATGTCTTGGTATCGATGGCTGTTGCAGCAGCCAATTCTGCATTGTTCTCTATTTTCTCTATTATTCTGTGTGTTTTGCAAAGGCAGAACAATTCATTTTGTAAACAAGGCAATAAATAACAGATATTCTGATCAGCTTTACTGTGACCTACTCCTGGCTGTACCTGCAGCCACGTCTATCTGTGCCTCCCTTAACGTGAGGAAGGGCTTGTGCAACAAAACCTTAATTAATTGGCTCCTCTAATGAGCTGGGTGTGTGTGGGGGTGTCCCCACAAACTGTGAGTCCTTCTTATGTGACCGGGTTAAAGCCTTCTCCTGTAGACCTGGGAGATGATCTGCCTGGAGGAGCATCCTTGGGACATGGAACAGGAGCTCCCTGCACACCTGGGGACGCAGAGTGGGGCAGCTGCTCACCTGGGCTGGGCAGGGAGAGGTCACAGAGACCTTCCACAGAACCACCAGGATAGGCCTCAAAGGGTTTGTGTTCCAAACCCATCACCTGCCTTGTTGTCCTCCTCTGGACGAGGAGGAGGAGGAGGATTTCCTTCCTCTCAAACCAGGGAGGTGATGAACACCCCTTCCCTGCACACCAGGGAGGCAATGAGCATCCCCTCCCTTCCCTGCACACCCAGAAAGCCCCAGCAGCACCCAGAGAAGCCCAGCAGGATGTGGCAGCAAGGCCAGGCTGGGGATGCAGGTTTTCCCCAGCCCAGGAGGCTGCCGTGAGCACACACACTCTCCTTTGTTACTCCAGGGTGGATCTGCACCATGTGCAGGGCTGGAGGTTCTGCCACCCCTGGCTGGAACATAAATTCTCAGCACGGGCCGTGCCAGCTCCTCAACAGCCTCTTTGTTCCAGCCCTCCTCCCCTCCACCTCCCCTCTAATTTAATCAAGATGTTTTTGGGATCTACTGCGGGGCTGTTCCGCATTCCACCCAACATTAACGACTTCAGCTTCCAAATATTTGGGGGGGATAATAAAGAGGAGAGCCCAGGAATGCTGTCAACATTCTCTGCCCTGGATCTCCAGCCCCAGCAAGGTCCTGCCAAGCCTGACAGAAAGATGGGATGGCTTCAAAATCAACATTTCCCGAGGTGCTTTCCCCATAAACCCAACAACAGCTCAAGCCACAGGAGGGTGAATGTGTAACACACCAAGATAAGAGATTTTTATCTAATTTGCTGCCTCAAATTATGTCAGAAGGTGACAGATGGAGCTGGAGCCCAAATCTGCTGATTCTGGAACCACTCTGGAACAATATCAGGTCTCTGCATCTTTTTAAAAGCTATAATTAAATGTGCCTAGGTGGAGAATAAACGTTAAATATTCCCATGTTGTTTGGGTGAGGGTGAGGATGCCAGGAGGGGAGCAGGGATGTAGCACAGTGAGAGTTTTACCCATGGCATTTTCACATTTACAAATTTACACCGTGATGGAATCCTATTTGTACAAAAGCCCAGCTTTTTAACCATTACACTCGTGTCATGTGGTGGCTTTTCCATGTGTGGGGTGCATTAAAATTTGTCATTTTCTGGTACCAGAGCAGCAAGAGGCACAGTGCAGCTGTAAAGTAGGTCATGCCAGACCCCTTCAGAGAATTAATAATTCCTTCTCCTTGATTACTGCAAGGCTTTTAACCAACTCATTGTGGATTTTTTATTTCACATCAAACACCCTGCAGTGTACCAGGAGATAAACTGGGGGGGTTTCCCACCATCAAAGGCTCTAAACAGGAGAATTTCAAATGCTCAGATTGGTTTTCTTGATTCCAAACAGGGTTTTCTCCCCATAAATATCCTCAATTAAGTGGAGAGTCAGGGAAAGATCCCTGCTCCTCAGCCCAGGGATCCTCCCAGCTAAAAGCAGAGCAGAAAATGTGTTTTAAAGCCAGCAGGGCAGGCAGATGCTGGGCTGGTACCTGGCTCAGCTCAGAGGCACAGCCTGTCCTGAGGCCCCTCTGCCCACAGAATAAATCTGCTTTTCTGCCCATTAACATTTGCCAGTCACTTCACAATGTCCAGATGTAAAAATCTGTCAGACTGAAAAGAATAATTTTGTTCAGACACTGCTCAAAGTGAGGCTTCCACAGTCCATTCTTTTAAAAAAAGTAATTTTCTCTTTTTTCCCCTTCAATTTGAACAAGATTATCAGGCTGCTTCTAAGAAAATTTCAAAGAGACAACACAGAAAGAGTGATTAAAGAGACCAAATTAAAGAGGCTGCTGCTCAAAGGTCTATACATGTATAAATAATCCCAAGGGATCCCACTCAAAAGATACATCTGGAGGCAAGAAAACCTGATAACCATGCAAGGAACAGGAATGTTGTTCCATGCAGAGAAATGAAGGGTCACATTTAATAGAGAGGGTGACAGGGGGATCGAGGGAAAAAGGGAAATCAAAGCAGGAATCAGCACAAATAGAAGAATATTTTGTGTGGAAAAAAATACATATATAAACATAAAAAACAGAGAGGGTAATAGGGGGATAGAGGGAAAAGGGGAAATCAAAGCAGGAATCAGCTCAAATAGAAGTGTATTTTGAGGGGGGAAAAAAACCCAGATATATAAATATAACAACATACATAGGTATAGAAATGTAGAAATAAATAAATAAATAAACAGGCTGTGCTGAAGGAGGACGAGCAGGAGAAATCAAAGGGAGATGAAGGAATGAAAAGGAGCAGACATCAAAGCAGGATGATTTTCCAGGAGAGGGAGAGGTGACCAGAATAGCAACGCTGGTGGCACCAGGGCTGGGAACTGCAGCCCTGCACCAGAGCCAGCCCTAAATCATTAACTCTGCCCAAACAAGAAAACATCACCTCCTCCCCAAGGTGGAACTATTTGTCACTAGGACAATCCACAGTTTTATTTGCTGGAAATGTGGTTATTTCACCATTTATCTTCCACAGAATCGCACTGACACCACCCTGGGGGCAGAGAAATCCCAGATTCCCACTGACAGCACCAGGATTCATCTTCAGGGCTGTCAGAGCAGCCAGACCCTGAGCAGCAGCACCTCCCACCAGCACCTCAAAGTGTCTCCTCAGGAGAAACCAAAACAAGGGCATGGAAAAGCACAGTGCTCCAAAATTCCTTCACCTCAGCTGAGAGCTTCTAATCCAAACCTACACTGGGGCACACAGCTCAGGCATGGCAAGACCCTGCAGGAGAAGGGACCCAGGGAAGGAAACAAAGCCCAGAGGCAGGGGACAAGGGGCTGACACACCATGTTCATCCAGCAGCACGCAGGGCTGGCTCTGGCAAAAGCACAGCTGCTCTTATCAGCATAGATAGCTTTGAAGTGGCTGGCACCATCCATCCATCCATCCATCCCTTTATCTCCTTATCCATCCATCCATCTCTCCCTTCATCATCCATCCTCATCCATCTCTTCCTTCATCCTCCCATCCATCCATCCATCCATCCATCCATCCATCCTTTTATCCATCCATCCATCCATCCATCCATCCATCCATCCATCCATCCATCCATCCATCCATCCCTCCCTCCCACAGCCCTGGGGTGGGGTCTGTGACAGGACCTGCATCTCCTCGTCCCAGCACACTGTGAGACACAGCCACAGACCAGGATTCCCAGGGTGCTGGAACCCAAGAAGTGCCACCACAAGCCCTCTGAAAGCCCGAGTGCAGGGCAGGCAGCCCCATGGCTGCTGGAATTCACCGATTTCAGACTGCCACAAACCCATCCCTGCTCCCCCATCAGCCCTGTGCAGAGCCCGAGGGTCCAAGAGTGACCACGTGAGAATCTCACCCTGAGCACTTGCTGACCCAGCCTGAAGGGACACAGCCCACACTGCCACCACTGCTGGTGATGTTCTGGCTGCAGAAGGAGCTCTGTCCCCACCTCGGGCTCTCTGCTGCTCCAGCTCTGCTTTCCCCTCCTCACTGCCACAAGGACATGTTTCAATCACAGAATGACCAGGTTGGAAGAGACCTCAAAGATCATTGAGTCCAACCCAACACCTCAACTGCACCCTGGCCCCCAGTGCCACATCCAGGCTTTGTTAAACACTCCAGGGATGGTGACTGCACCACCTCCCCTGCAGCCATTCCAGATCTTTATCACCTTTCTGTAAAAAACTTTTTCCTAATATCCAACCTAAATTTCCCGTGGTGCAGCTGCAGGCTGTGTACTCTGGTTCTGTCAGTTCCTGGAGAAAGAGCCCAACCCCAGCTGACTAAAATCACCTTTCCTTTCCTTCCCAGCCCTTATCTCACGTGGCCAGCCCTGCAGCCCCCAGCCCTGATCACAGCTGCACTCTGTCCTTTGAAAAGCTCTCCGAACTCTCAGGGATGCAGCAGCTCAAGAGCTCAGTGACAAAAGGGACCTCAAGCACCTCCTTTTTTCCCTGCCTGTCCTCCCACCTCACCTGCTCCATCCCAGCATGACACAAAGCACTGATTGAGAAAAACAGCCCAAGGAAAGGATTTTCTGCCTCAGGATCTGCTTTTCCCTCAGCAGATGAGGATCTCTGTGTTACCATCCTCTCCACTCGTGGCATTATTATCTGCAACCTGAACAGTTCCCAAATTTCAGTTTGTAGATTCCCCATCAACACCGACAGCAAGGCAGCCTGGCTTTGCCAGCAGCTTGTCCCTGTTTTTAACCCAGGAAAAGGTAAAAAAGGTGGAAAAAGTCCCTTTTTTGGCTTAAATTTCAGAGATATTCTGCCATCCTCTGTGCTGCTTTGGGGATATTTTACAAACGTGTCACTGAGGGGGGGTTATAAATGAGTAACATTTCTTTAAAGCCATGGACTGCAAAGCTGCTTTGCAATATTTTAATCACACACCTCATCTGTTTTCTGTACCTTTTGTACCAATTCAAGCTGCTTCTTGCAGCTCAGGAAGGGAAGAGACTCCAGTGAAAAAGCACAAATAGGTCCATGTCAGCCAAACTTCTCTATTTATCAGCTGCTACCAGATAACAGAGGATGCAATTTTTGGTTTTAACCAGCCAGCACAAGTGGAGCTGTAATCAAACACCTGATTTGGCCTTCAGCCAGGCTGGTATTCCTGGCAAACAGCCAAAGAAGTAGTTGGGATTTAACAACAAGTGCCTTTTGTTTGCACAAATTAATGTGCAGTTTGCCCTTGGCCTGTGAGAAACAAACCAGAGATGGCATTTTGCTGTTAATTGGTTATTTATTTGTTTTTATTGTAGTCCTGCTGCCCAAAATGAAGTATAAACACGGGTTTGCCCTGCTTTATAAGGGGCTGAAGATAAAGCTGCCATTTCCAGCCAAACTGGGATAATATCAATTTCCAAGTAATGCTTTGCCAAGGCATTTTCCAGGCCACCTTGCTCCAGCACAGCCCTCTTTGAAATTCAGCAGGGAGATTACTCCTCCTTTGGAGGGATTAGAGGAATTGAAGAGTAACTGCCATTCAATAATCCCATGTAAGTATCTAATCAACCATAATGTAATTACCAGAAAGTTTTAAAAGGTCAAAAAGGCCTCAGTGTGACATAACTTGAAAAGGAGAAGATTCCTCCTCTGCTCAGGCAATGACTTAGAGAAAAGAAGAAGTCTAAGAGAAACAGAATGTGAAAGCAGAATGTATTTCTCATTCTCCATTAAAAGCTCAAGAGACAGGCAGCAGAGAGGGAACAGCACAGATTTTGTTCTGCTGATGCCTCAGGTTTTAGCTTTTCTATTTTTCAGGTTCTGTGCTGCTTCAGTGTGTGGGTCTGGGTTCACATCAGAGGATGGTGAGCTCTGTTCACAGAGACAAAACAATTCCTGCTCTAGCTGGGCACCAAATGATCCAAATCTCAGCCCAAGAGCACAAACAGCGTGGAATGAAGAGAAAAAAACAAGGATGGGTCTGCATGGGCTGGAGATGGAATTGGACAATTAACTCCAGTATGCAAATGGAGCAGAACTGATAAAAGTGAGAGACCCCGTGACCATTGTCTATTTTGTGACCATTTTTGTTCACCTTGGGTTCATTTTGTGACCATTTTGGGTTGTGCTGCCAAAGGTGGATCCCCCAATAAATCCCTGCTTTATTCTTTAGCTCTGTCTAGTCTCAGTTCCAGCTCAGCCTTCCCAAGACTTTCCCAGAGAAATCACAGAAAAAACACAAAACCCTGCTGGAACAGGGAACCTGCTCTCCAGGTAACACACAACAACTGCTGCTCCTTCAAGTGCATCTTGACACGAAACTTCACAATATTGAGCATTGTTCATTTCCCAACAGCCTCAACAAGCTGCTTTTTATAGGGTTCTTTTTACACTTGAAGGAACAGAGAGAAAATAAGAAATATTTGAACAATATCTCAACAATCCCACCCTTCTCCAGGCCTTGCAAGAACAGAAATAACTCCCCAAGCTCAGGATAGGCTGCAGAGGGCGGGAGAGGAATAATTGGCTTTTCAAAGTAATTTATTTTATTTTAAAGTTTTTATTTTAAAACTTCCAGCATGTGACGCAGCAGATGTTGCAGCCATCTCTGCAGGGACCAGGCATCACCCTGAGCAGACTTCCAAAGGCTCCAGATCATGTTTCTTTAACTGCAAAACCATCTTGCTAACAGGAAAACCCTCCCACACTGACCCACCTTCCTGCCCAGGTGGAAATCAAGGGGACAAGGCAAACAAGAGACCTCAGCTGCGTTTTCTCCTGTTCCCAGATAAGGACAATAAATCCTTTTATCATCTAGCAGAGTAGGAATTCTCCCTATTTTTTCTTTTAACAGCAATTTCTCCATGGCAGATAAAATTCTGTCTTTTAAGACTTGGTTCTTGACTAATGCTCTGAGTTCAAGAATTTTCTGCTTATTTAATTACATTTTCAACATCCATTCAAAACTGTGGAGCAAGCTAAGAAGAGAAAAAACTCAATTTAGACCAACAAATCTCAGTTGGCCGCACTGGGGAAAATGCCTGAAAAAATCAAAGTCAAGTCAAGCACAAAGAGGAAAAAAAAAACCCAATAAATGGATCCACCAAAGTAATAGCTGGAGTGGTATTTTTTAAATATATATATACACACACATGTATATATATACACACACACATATAAAAAACATATATATATAATATTATATATTTTAAAAGATAATATATAGTATAGATATAATATTATATCTATAATATATATATTATACATGTATTAATCCACAAGTAATAGGTGAAATAGTATTTTAGATTTATATATAAATATATGTATAATTTATATAAAATATATACAATAGATATAAATATATATAATACATAGTGTATCTAAAAATATATATTATATAAATTATATATTTTTAAAAGATATATATTACTCCACAAGCAATAGGTGGAGTGGTATTTTATATATGCATATATATATATTTAAAGTATAATTTTAATATATATATGTGTGTGTGTATATATATATATAAAAATATATCTTTTATACATATATATAAATAACTCCACAAGTAATAGGTGGAATATTCTCCCTTTATATATATATATATATATATAGACACACATTAAAAAAAAAAAAAATATATATATATAGAAGAAGCACAGTGAAATTCCATGCTGGAGCACTCGGTTACCTTCTTGAAGAGGCGTCCTGAGTCCTCGCTGACCTGGACAAAGCGTGGGATGATGTTGTTGAGATAAATGTCACTGAGGGTGGTGTGGTCCCTGCTCTCCCTCTTCACCTGGTTGAGCAGCAGGTTCCAGCAGTTCACAGGTGACAGCACGTTCTGATCCTTCCTGCAAGGACACAAAACAGGAACAACTGGGCAGGATGCTACCACGACTCTGGAGCTGGAAAGGAAGCTGTGGGGTGGGTGGGATGCTGAGAAGGATACAGAAAATACACCCTCAGCTCTATTTCCCTACATTGCCATGAGCTTTTGTCCCCCAACAAACAGATCCTGTAACTGCAAGCTGCCGTGTGCCAAGTGCAGGCTTCATTTTTTCCCTTTGAATGCAGGATTTTGTGCATAAAGCAGAGCCTGAGGGAGGGAGGGCGATGGCTCCAGTGTCTGACAGGAGGTTTCACAGCCCTCTCAAGCATTTGGGTCTTAACCACAATAAAAAAGATTTCAAGCACCCAGTGAGCCAAACAGCATCTGCATAGGGAACAAAATGCTGTGTCTCCTGTGCAAAGCCCATGATGAGAAAGCTTCTCTATCTGTCCCCAGCCACACACAGCAGCAATCCTAAAAACTGCTTCATTTTCTCATCTTTGAACTTTCCCCACCTTCTTTCAGCTGGAGCAGCCAGCAAACGAGCAGTGCAAAGGGCAGCAGGGGAGAGGAGAGGAGCCTTGGCTTATTTGGGTCAGCATTTCATTGATTGGAAGGAATAATTTGTCTCTCATTTCACCCCAGCTGAAAGCTGGGGGTGCTCCAGGTGGAGCCTCAATGACAGCATTTCCTTCTCTGCAGCTCTGTACACCATTCATTTACAGCACAATAATATTTATCTAGAAAAGAATAAAACCTGTGGTGCAAAGCCCTGATTATTGTACACGACTCTTATCAGATTTCTTTCCTCCTAAAAGAAATGCAGTTTAACTCCCATTGAAAAGGGAATATTCTGCACTTGAAAGGACAGCAATCTCTGCTGCAAGAAACATTGGGAAAATGGGAAAACTGACCCAGGGCAGAGTTTCATTACCCTTCTCATGACACCAGCAGTTGGATTTGTGCAATACGGATAATTTTAGATAAAGAGTTTCAGAACAGCTGATTTATTTTTTTTTAAGAAAAACATTTTAAAAATTGGAAAGCTCAGGACTGACTGCAGCTTGTGATCCGGACTGCTTCACCCACTGACTCCATCTCTGCCCTCCAAAGCTGGCAGAGCCACAAGTGAAAATTGCCCAGCTACCATGAAGAGTTTGGGAATGAAATGTAGCAACAACAAATGCTCAGACTCTCCACCAGCTGACCAAAACCCTGCCTCAAAACCCCTCAGAGCCCCATTAGCACCAGGAGCTCTGTATAGAGGAGCTTGACAGCCAGTTTGCAAGCAAAGCTGAGTTAACAGAAGAAATAACAACTGGTGATTTTCAAGTGTATCCACAGCAGAGAAAAAGACAAGGCCATCAGCATCAAAACAGATTAGAAAAAATACATGAAAATTTTTGTAAGCTAAACTATGTGCATAAGTAAATGTGTATACATACCTTATTAAATTTCTGTAAAACTTTTGCTAATTATATTAACACTAATTGCTTTGCACCAATAAATATAATACATTATTGTGATGTAGGACCATGGGGCTGGGAAAAAGGGACTCTCAGGTCATCCCGACAGCAGGAAACCCAAGAGAAATTAAAGCCCAGCTGTCCCAGCCACAGCAGCCCTGGCTATCCCAAGGCAGCAAACAGCAGGAATAGCAGGAGCCTGGGGAAGCTGGGCAGGAGAGCACTGGGCTTGGCTGGCGCCACACGGGTGTTGACACGCTCCGTGTGGTTACACATGAAAGGCAGGAAAAGTCACCCCAAACCCCACAGCTCCCACTGCACAGCTGGGATTGTCACCTTCAGGATGCTCAAGCCACACACAGGCAGATTGGCATTTTAAATTCCTTTAATTTCTTGCTGTTGCTGCTGTTTTAATAACTCCTTCAGTGCTTTTGTACAGATCCAGCATTTCTATGGCAAGGAAGGGAGGCAAAACCTCTCTTTAATTGTTTGCTGTCAGCAAAAAGCTGATATTCAAGGCAGAAAAAAGAGAGAAAAGGAAAGAGTTGCTTCAAACCTCCCAAGCGTCCTTTAAAACTCCACACACATTAAGTTTTAAAGCACCTCTGGAGCTGCAGCTTCTTCTGGGACGTGGGTGCAGTTTTCCCAACAGGGAGCAGGAGTTCTACAGCTGCTCACAACAGAACCTCCTCATCCTCACCACAGCAGATGGCAGGGAGCAAAGTGGCACCCCATTAACCACTTCAACCCTCAAAGGAGCTGGCAAAGGCACTCTGCTCCCAGCTCCATGTCACCACAGAGGAGGGATGGAAAAGGGAAGGGAAATCTCTCTGGGGGCTGGTGGTGTGACCATCCCCAGCTCCATCCCCACACATTCTGCACAGTGACAGAGTCCCCCTTCACCCTGGAGAGGTAAAACTGATGAGATCAACCCAAAAACTTTGAGGATGTGAATATGAACTTTTCACACTGACAACAACTTTTTGATTCAAACCTCCCCCACAAGCAGGAGGAGGAGGAAGAGGAAGAAGATGCCAAGATCCAGGTTTATTTCAAGCACTGTTTCTCCTGGTGTAAAGATGGTGGGGAGAGTTTATTTAGGTTAGCCCAAATTACAGCAGATCACAGCCATGGGGGCTGGCTGGGAGCAGGAAAAGGAAGCTGTGCACAGATTTTTAGGGAACCACAAACGATGAAGCCCTGTGGTTTCTCAGGTGTTATCTTGATCAGGTCCTGTGCAACTTCCACTTCAAAGGTTTCAGCTGGGTCTCAAAAAGATCATAAGGGAAGATTGAGTCTCAAGTATCTTAATTAAATTAGTCATTCATACAAGGGACTTGCAGGCAATCCAGGACTGATCTGCTTCAAGGCAATAAGAGACAGATACCAGTGACACTGAGTTGGGCATTGCAATGAAATAGGAGAGAAGTCATCTTACACAACAGATTCAAATAAAAAATAACAAATAACAAAATAAATTATAAATTTTAAAAATAACCTAAAGCCACACCCACAAACCAGGAATAGGAACCCTGTGTTTCCATAAGGAGCACAAGGTGAAGGAATGAATTAGATGAGAATGAAAATATTACTGAAGAGAAAAGCCCTCTCCAGCCTGGCCCTGGACACCTTCAGGCATGGGGCAGCCACAGCTGCTCTGGGCACCCTGTGCCAGGCCTGCCCACCCTCACAGGGAGGAATTCCTTCCCAACATCTCACCTAAATTGCCCTCTCATTTGAACCCATCACTCCTGTCATGTCCTGATGAAGGGTCCAAGGGATGTCCCACTGTCCATGCAACAGAAAACTCCCTGACCATCCTTGCTGCAAATGAAGTGTTTAAAATAACACCCAAAATCTCCTGTTCCACCTCCTGATCTCCCAGAAATATTCAGATTTTCCCTGGTGTGTCCTACAGGCTTGTCCAAAGCTGGTGCATCCCAGGACAGCCAACTCTGCAAACCCCAGAGCTGGAGCCAGGCCAAGTGTGAGAGCAGAGATTTCATTGTTCCTCTAAATACTCCTGCAACCCTCTCTGAATCTTGTCCTCTGCAGTGAGCTCTGGCAAGAGAGGCCACAATCACAGCAATGTGGTGTGAGACTGGCATCACTGAGATGATGAAAAACAGCACAAAAATCCTCCCTGAGGTTTTCCATCCATTTCTGCTGGTCATGTACCCCGGCTCTCTGCAGTCACACAGGTCACTGAAAAAAGGAATGTTTAATGCTTACAAAAAAGCTTCCAAATGGGCTTATTTGACAGCCTCAGAATAAAATGTGCAGGACTCTGTTTCAGCAAAAAGAACCACAAAAATGACAATGTTTATTAATGTGTATTAATAATAATAATGTAATGAAGCCCACGTGACCCGAATGCTTTTGTCAATTCCTCCCTCACAACCTGTATCAACTCTGCTTTACAGAAATCATTTTACTTCTAGGAAAATTAAAGCTCAGCTTCTCTGCAAGCTGCTCATTCAAACCCCCATTTGATTTTCCCTGACACAGCTCAGTGTTAACTGCAAATTTTGAGAATTACAAGCATGGACATCCATGCTGCTCCCTGCCCTTCTCTTCCAAAAGATTCCAGTTATGAACATCTGTTGTTTACAAGTGCTCAGCCTGAAGGTTGCCAGACTTATTCTTCATCATCTACTTCAAGGCAAAGGCTGCCAGAAAGGCATCTGAATTTCATGCTGGGATATCCTGGACATTCAGCTCTCCAGCTGACAATTGCTACTCAGGATCCTGCTTCCAAAGATTATCTTGAATTAAAATGTGGCCTTAAAATAGCATTGTCTTTTCTTTTTTTTTTTCTTTTTCCATTTTCTCCCTCAAAAGCAATCACTCAAGATTTGCTACGGTTTTCATATTGTTGACTGATGATCTGAATAGGCAAATGCCTCCAGGACAAAAATGACATGAAAGAAGAGAACTGAAGGCTGGGTTGGAGGTCCTAGGGTCTGAGTGCAGGGGAACAGTCTTTTTTGGGGGCTAGAAGTCAACCCCAGACCCAAGAGCCACCTGTGAGATGGATGTTCTGATTTACATCTCAGGTACCAAACCTGGGACAAACAAGCTCCTGTAGCAACCACAGTTACAAGACTTGAGCTATCATCAGATGCTGAGGAATTTATATAATCTATACACCAAATAATGTGTATGACTATTCCCTTTAATAGCCTAATTCATAAAAATTCCCCATTTTTAACAAAGAAGAGGCACAGTGAGGTCTAACAGCCATGGCAGAGCAGTTGAAAACAAGTAAAAGCTGGGCTTTATCCAACTGCCATCACCTCCTGTGTCACCCTGGCTAAATCAATCTGTTCCCCTTCTTCAGAGACATCAGGTGAGGATAACACACACCTACCCCTGTAGATCATTTTAAGATGCTCCAGTGAAGGAAAAAACTGAGCAGTGTAGGGCATCCTTTCAGCCCAGACCCAGCCACCTCCAGCTCAAAACCCACGTGGGAAATTCTCCTGCAGGAGAGGCTGAGAGAGCTGGGCTTGCAGAACCTGAGAGAACAGGGCTTGCAGAACCTGAGAGATCTGGGCTTGCAGAGGCTGGAGAGCTGGGTGTGTAGAGGATGAGAGATCTGGGCTTGCAGAACCTGAGAGATCTGGGTTTGTAGAGCCTGAGAGATCTGGGTTTGCAGAGGCTGGAGACAAGAAGTTTTGGGGTGACCTAACTGTGCCCTTCCAGCACCTGAAGGAGCTGATGAAAGGAGAAGGAACTGGAGGGACAGGACAAGGGGAATGGCTTCAAACTGACAGAAATCAGGTTTAGAAGGGAAATTGGGAATAAATTCTTTCCTGTGAGGAACTGGCACAGGTGGACCTGGGAAGCTGTGGCTGCCTCATCCCTGGAAGGGTCCAAGGCTGGGTTTAGAGCACTCTGGGATGGTGGAAGATGTTCTGAATGAGATTTAAGGTCCTTTCCAACTCAAACCATCCTGAGAGTCAATGCAAACATGACCACCTGATCAACTCTTAGCCATCTGGCTGCCATTTGATGGCTTTGTCCATCAAATCTGGCACACAGCTTTGCGCACCTTTCCCAAGAAAATGACTCCTTTTTTGCACATCCTATTCCCTATTAACACAAAACCTACCAGGAATTACTGACATCAATGAGCACCCAGAAGCAGGGAATGGCTTCCATGTCCAACACAAACTTGGGGAATGTTTGGCAGGGAACAGATTGGGAACAGCTTCCCTTCAGAAAACCAAAGCCATTGACACTGAAGGAAATCCTGTCCATCAAATCTGGCACACAGCTTTGCGCACCTTTCCCAAGAAAATGACTCCTTTTTTGCACATTCTAGTTCATACATCCCATTCCCTATTAACACAAAACCTACCAGGAATTACTGACATCAATGAGCACCCAGAAGCAGGGAATGGCTTCTGTGTCCAACACAAACTTGGGGAATGTCTAGCTCTGGAATTCAGAGCAGTGCTGGTGCCTACATTCACTCAAACAACTCTCTTTTCCATTCCTGTCCTGGTAATCAAATCTACAGCAAGTTCATACATCCCATTCCCTATTAACACACAACCTACCAGGAATTACTGACATCAATGAGCACCCAGAAGCAGGGAATGGCTTCTGTGTCCAACACAAACTTGGGGAATGTCTAGCTCTGGAATTCAGAGCAGTGCTGGTGCCTACATTCACTCCAACAACTCTCTTTTCCATTCCTGTCCTTGCAATCAAATCTACAGCAGGGGAAAAAAAAAAGGCAGAAACAAAAGGCAAATACTCTACTTGAATTGCTGGTCTTTGGTGCTCCTAGTTTTAGCCAGGAATCTCTCAGCCAACTTCTCCAAATTCCTGGAGTAATCCATCTCAATCTCTGCCTTCTTTCGGAAGAAATCCTGCAGGTCCTGCAGTAACTGGACCCGAAGCTCACACTGCTGGTCAAGGCATTTCAGCTGCTCTACCAACTGGGCACGGATCTCTGCAACAAATAAAAGCACTGCAGATTAAACACAGTCCCATCACAGAAAACACCATCACAATTCTCCAGCAAAACATCATTAAAAAATCTGTTCCCTCATTGGTGTCACCAAGCTTCCCTGTGGTGATTATGTGCAGGCAGAAAATGACTGAGGGTGCAACTTGGAGACAGCAAAATCCATCCCAAGCCCTGCAGGCTGGTGCACAGCAGAGCTTTGTTGCTGAAAAGTGCATCAGTTACAAGTGTCAAGTGCATTTTTGGCATGGGGAACGAGTGGTCACTGCCTAAAAATGTACTGAATCTCAGTCTGGAAAAAGGACTGAATGCTGCAATCCCCCACGTCAGCTCAGCAAACCACTTCAGGGAATTTCTATCAAATTCCTCTGCAAACTACTCCTGATGCAGAAACAAGACATTGCACATTCTGGGGCACTCCCCAAAGGCACCAAATTCAGATTATTCAGTTTGTTCCTGAGTCTCCAGCTGTGCAGCTCATTATAAACCAAGCCATGAAAGAGATGAAGAAACCCCTCTGGAGAGTCAACACCAGAGCACTTCCCATTAGGGAATCATCTCCAGGAAGGCTCCTTTTCCTTTTAAAATATCTGCAAGTAACATATTTCCATCTAAGGACCCCATAAAGCACACAGATATAGGTGTTAATATCATAATTAATTATTAATGCACATTCATAGTAATCACTGCATAATTATTATTAATGTCTCTGTGTTAACACTATTTTTCAAACAGTTTTCAAGCATTTTACAAACATGAAAGCTTCTTCCATCAGCCACGTGCTCTCCTTATCCCACTAATCCTGAATTTGAGGGACAGAATAGTAAAATGACTCACTCATAGTCAAACAGGGCAAGAAAACACAGCAGAAGTGTGTCAGTCGCAGCCCAAAAATGCAGAAATATTCAGTGATGCAGCCAGCAAAGGCTATTTGGCTTTTACACAGGCAATAAACTCAACATGAAATCAATAAAATATGCCCTTTCATCTAAAGGTCTTTGAGCAGTGAAACTGGAGAGATTTGCCATGGCCTGACTGCGAGCGCTGCTCCCTCCAAAGCTTTCCCAAGATTTGTTCCAGGCTGAACCCAGAACCAGCAATAACATTTCAGGTTTCACAGCTTCCCTCACACCTCCAGACTGCGACTGCAGGCGCCCACAACGCCATCACTGCAAGGGAAGGTGGGGAGGGAGCATTTCCCAAACCCAATTTTTTTAGAAATCAACGACTTCAACACTTATTCCTGAAATACAGACAATCATGGAGAGCAGCTTGGCTCCTCTGTGAGTTTGTCCCTTTGCCCAGGAAGAAAAAAAACCATCTGGACCTCCATGGTTTCATTCCTGCCATGCACTCCCGGGATCAGTTGCCTCGGATCGTGCTCACATCTGCGGGAACAGTTTTAAGGAATTTGGGATTTGCCGTGAACAAAATCCCGCATCTTTATTTTAGGGACTCCAAAACCCAAACCACATGTAGGAAAACACGGCTCCCAGTCAGGCCTGCCAAAAAAAAAAAAAAGAAAAAAAAATCATCTGCACAAATGTGGGGTTTTCAAGCTTGAAGACGACCTTGACTAGCACTGAATTTGGTCATTCCAAACTTCTCAGCCTGTGGTATCCAGGGGCTTTTGCTGCAAGGAGGAAATACAGCCAGCAAGACTGTTGAAAGGGAGGAGTCAACACTGTAATGTGGGGGCAAAGCTGGTCAGGTTTATTTTTCCCCCCCAGGAGAGAATCTTAAAAACCAGAAAACCTGTGTTTCTTCATCAGGATACACAGCTACAGGCAAATACATCAACCTGAGCTGCCTGTGCACTTCTTTAACCAAAACCACTCCAGCTCTGCTGCTTCCCCGGGCTCAGGGATGCTCCAGCTCAGGTGGGAAGACTGTGGGGTCACCCCAGGAAGAGACAAATCCACCAGGAACCCGAGCCTGGATGTGCAGGGAAGTACAACCCCAGCAGGTGAAATCTGCACGCTGCTTTTATTTACCCCAACACCAGAGATGCCTTTGCTTTTGAGCTGCCTTTGTTGTGTGCCCCATCCCAGCTGGTGTTTCAGGACTGGCAGGGCCTGGGATGCTCACACACATCAGACCCGCCAGCACTTATGTAAAACTTTGCTGCTGATGCTCAACATGTGCTGCACACACTCAGCTCGAGCCCCAGCCACAAACCCTCCCAAGGATTTGCAAGGCTCTGCACCAGTGACAGGTTTAACCAGGGAAATGCAAACCAGACACCCCCATCCCACCTGAGGCGTTGCCTTTAAATTTTTTAAAGCAAAGGAGGTGATAACAGCACCAAAACTGCCAGGGAGGTGGTGTTTCCTTGCTGCAATCACTCAGTTCTCCTGATCCTTAAGCTGACACTCACCTGCAGGTCTGACACCCAAAAAGGAACATCCTTCAACACAAGGAGCATTAGAAAGGTCTTCCTCCCTTTGGGTTTTCTCCTCCACCCTTTCCTCACCAAAAGGGATGTTCCCAAAACAAAAACAACTCTTGTAACCTTTTCAGATGCTAGTGGACAAAAGACACTAATTTTAGTAAATTGAGGACTCATTGAAAGGGATCCCACAAAGAAAACACCTGAGCAGAGCTGGTGTCTTCTGCTAAGCACATTAAGAAAGAGAGTCGGAATTCAAATGCATCAAGTTTTGCTGCAAAATTTTGATGTTGTTATTTGTGCATTTTTTTGGAAGTCTGCAACTTTCTTAGCATGGATGAGCAGCAGACACCTTGTTAGAGAAGTGGATTGGGGTAGGGATGGCAAATGCCAGATTCAGGCAGATCATGGCATGACCACCCACCCTCCTTGGTGCTTCAATTGATGGATTTTTATGAGGGTGCAACCCAGCACAACTGGACATTGACCATCGTGTTCTCAATTAGAAAACCACCTTCTGGAGCAAAAGTAGAACTAGAAAGGACCACTTCCAAAAAACCAGCAGCTCTCAAAGACAAGAAGATCAGAGCACGAGCATTTTAATTAGAAAATCACAAGGCAGCTCAAGCTCTTGGCTCTCGAGGTGGGACTCTCCACACACAGCTCTCTGACTGAACAGCACGGAGAACCAGCAACTTCTCCTGCAGTGTGAAATGCGATATCAGCACTTTTCTTTATAAATAAAGGCAGTGTTTGGGAGGGGAGCAGTGACAGCTGATCGGGCTCCCGCAGGGAACAATGAGCCATTCAGCCCCGGCTTATCGAGGCCGCGGCGCTAGGCCCGAGCGAGGCAACCTTGCTCATCTTTCAAACACACACCCCGCAGCCCTCTGCCACAACATAAAATCAAGAATGCAGGAATTTCCTGAGGCTTACTGGGCCTTCCAGAGTATAAAGTGTCTGCTTGTTTTCCCACTGCTTACACAAGCAGGAGGTATTTTTTTTCGGCCCTGCTCGAGCACATCCCCCGGCGGAGTCGGGGCCGTGCGTGCTCTAACCCGAGGGTCACCGAATTACACGGGACCTTTTCATGTCTCCAGTCACAACAACCACTCCAGCCCTGAATCCACTGCTTCTGCATCTTTTAATTTGCACAGGTTATTAGGTTAACAGCCACTTTAAACACCAAAAAAGGCTTTCCCCCTCCTTTCCTTCAGAGCTTGGCAATCCCACCCACCGTGATCACGGAAAACAAGGAACAACCTCCTGAAGACTCTGTTCAAGGGCCTGAAGGTGAATAAGCACACGTTGAATTCAAGGGCAAGATGCTGGTGGCAAAATTAGGATTAAACACCAGGTATTCTTATGTAAGTCTTGCCCCGTATCACTGAATTCTGTCTATTGCATTTCAAACTCGTGTGGCTGACAACTACATAATGCAAACATCCTCAGTGGCCACAGAAAGATTTCCATCCACTTTGAACAAACCATTTATTCATTTCCATCACCAGCTCATAAAGTCACCTGGGTCACCAAGGGACAGACTGTTGTACAATCGTGGGCAGCTGCATGACTTGACTTTGATCCTTTTCAACATTCCATGTAGCACACAGGAGGCAGGCCCAGTTTATAATGAATTCAGAGGGTAAGGATCTTCTGCCTTCTGTATTTTACTCCCATTTCCCATTCCCCACCCAGAGGCTGTGGCTGCCCATCCCTGGTAGCGTTCAAGGCCAGGTTGGATGGAGCTTGGAGCAACCTGGAAGGTGCCCTTGCACAGGGGAATGAGATGAGCTTTAAGGTCCCTTCCATCCCAAAGCATTCCATGATCCTCAGCATCCTCAAACTCCACCAAACACAGCAGAGTTCTGCAGAGCTCATGGCAAGAATTTGTGTTTTCATCAAACAATTCTACCCGGAGCAGAGGGATATCCCACAGTGCCTGGGACTGCACCATGCTCTGCTACAGCACCCAATGTCCACCTTGTGAAAGAGAATTTCCCAAACTTGACTTTTTAAGGCTTAAACATCCCATAAAGTTGGAATATGGAACCAAATCTTCTGTACCAACTCATTTATTCTCCCACAGGTCACACAGTGACCTAAGAAAGGATAACCTCAGAACCCAGAGCCTTCCTTCACAGACTCCAACAACGTTCCTGCTCTGAGCAGGATCATGTCCCTCCCTGGGAAAGGTTACGGCTTTTCCCAGGGATAAGCTGGCACTGCTCTAGCTGGATGGCAGCAGGGTGAATCACAGGCTGGCAGCACGGGGCACTGGGAGCAGGCACGAGCAGCCCCAGCTGTGCTCAGTATCTCACCCATCTCCTGCATCCGCGGCTTGCCCAAGGAGTCCCCGCCCCATCCCCAGTGCCACGCTGCATAAAAAGATGACAAGCTTGGGAAAGGAGTGGGATGGCAGCAAAGGAGAACCACCAAGCCCCAGATGAAAGAGCGAGGCTCTCACCCACACGGATCTGCTGCACCAGGCAGAGCCCAGCTCCAAAGCCAGCTGTGCCTGGTGGCCCTGCAGCTGTCCCCATCCCATGGCACTGCCACGGGACCTCAGCACGGGCAAGAGACAAGGGACAGCCCAGGGAAGGTGGCAGCCAGCACGGGTGTGTGGCTCAGTTAGACCTGACTAAGAAGGAGCCACACTAAACTGTACACCCAGCCCAACACAAGCTTATCTTTCAGGCTCCCCGCAGCACAGGAAAGGCAAGAAAAGGCAAAATGAATTAAATCTCCACTTCAAAGCTGGAGCTGTGATTTCAGATCTTGTTCCTCGTCCCTTTTCAGTCCCCATCTCCTGGAAGCTGCCACACAATCGGGTGCTGAATATCAGGATGAGATGTCTGGGCATCCACCTCTGGAGGCTCCATGGAAGTCAAACTAAAAACTACAGCTGAGTTTAAAGCCAACACTCCATTCAGCTTCCAAAAGTTAAAACCATCCAACACAACTTGTGAGTAAAAGCAATAACTGTTAAAATATACAAATAACTTTCAGAGAATGCACTGAATCACATATTTTGACATGTTCTTACCACATCACTAAATTATTCACATTTCTCCTGCCATCACATATGAGAGGCTGTACTCCAAGAGTGAAGGACTTGGTACTTCTGACTATTTTTATTGGTACATGATTACAAACAGGGCTGTGACTAATGACAGGCCCAGCCCAGCCACCCCAATGTGGCTGGGAGGTTTAATGACTTCGAAAAGCCTTTATATATTAACAGCCAGAATTCCAGGGAACAAGCTGTGTCACCAGCCAAAAGCTGTTGATCATCACAGCCTTAAAAAAATCTCCCTGGTAATCTAAAAGCTTGGCTTTGAAGTGAAAATGATATAAGAAGAGGAAATACAGCCTTTTGTTTAAAGAGCCAGGAGGGAGATTCAGGTTCACAACCACTGTAAGCCCTGGAAAAGGTAAATATTCTTTCCATTTGAGAAATAAGAGCAACGGGTAACACAAACTGACAAGAATCCCTTTGTAGTTATAAATATATAAACAGAGCTGGAGGTGTTGGGAGCTGAAATTCTTTCCAGCAGAGATTGATGAAATTGTTTTGAGGTGCAAGACGAGCGCTCAGAGATTTGCATTAATGAAGTGAAAGGACGCCAGACGTGCTTAAAAGCAAAAATTAAGGTTGGTCTCGGTCTCAGGGAAGAACTGAGGACATTTAGCTTTTATTTCCTCACCTACACACTAATATATGTGCATCACTAATTACCCGGGGCTCCCAGCTTTTCCAGGCACCACACAAGTGCCACTTGCAGGAGCGTGGCAGCCTCCAGCACAGCTGGCACCTGGAAAATTTATAATTTTAAAGAATCCCACTGACCACAGCCAGCCTGGACACTGGTTTCCCATATCCACACCAAAAAACCCCCAAACACGCCACTCATCTGATATTCCCAGACTGCAAACTGATGTGAGGCTTCAGACCTGCAAAGCTTTTAAGTAAATGCTCAAAATTCTGCAATTAACCACGCTGACAAAGCTGCCAAGATATTTAATCCATCCAGTACTCAAATTAAATATTTTTTTTTCTGTCTAATGAAGGTCCCCTTTGCTATCATCAAAACACAGCCCATGCTGTTGACTTTGGGGGAGGATGTTTAAAACCAGAACTCAGATTAAATTCCCCTGGGCAGGGATTCATGGCCCTAATTCCACCAGCAAAACGTGAGCAACTCCTCCAAACAAGCCTGATAAGGGGAACGTGTTTGAGTACATGAGGTAATAATAACCTATTTTTAGGCTTTACAACTGTTTATTCAAAAGAAATAAAAGTTTATCAATACATTTCAAATACCCACGTGCAAACAGCAGGAGCATTGCAGCTCCTCCTCTCCAGGAAGTTTCACAGCTATTTTAGGATTGTCTGTACTCAGTTAAAGGTTTTCCCCCAACTGACACCAAGCCAAAATTAAAAAAAACCTCAGGCAAAGCTTTGCTTATGCTTTCCCAATTTTTGAATGCTGGAAAAAACACCATGGGCAAGTAGTAAAACTACATTTTATCACTGTTTTGCAGCATGGAATTACAGAATAAACAATTTAAAAGTCATTTTGACACATGGACTATTATTGCAATCAAAGATGACACACACGCACACATCCTCCAGTTCATATTTTCAAAATTCAGAGAATAATTTGAACTAAAAAAAACTCTTTGTAACTCTTTGCTCCTGTAATGAGCACCCTGAGTGTTGTGTGGCCCTGGGAGGCAGGAATTGCTTTGGGCCTGCTAAACAACCTGGAATAATATTTTCTGCAAACAACTTTTTCATAGTTATTTCAATGGTTTCCTCTCCTGCAGGATGAAAATGCTAATACTGTATAGATGGCAAAAAAATTGGTGAATATTTTTAATAAAAAGGGGTTTTTTTCTGCTTTAGTTCCTTTTCTGCTTCTGGCCAGGGCAAACCTGAAGCACCAAACTCAAATGGCATTTTCCATCACACTCTCCTACTATTCAGAAAGAAAAGATTCTTTCCTCAAACCCTGTGTTAATCACAAAAAAGAGAAAAAAAATAAAAAGGTGTCATCATTTCAAGGAGCTGGAGATGTGCTCCCAGTCACTCACAACGACAGGGAATAAACACAGCAAGGAGTGAAGCTAAGCATGTGCTGGACACAATTTCCACCAAATTCCTCCTGATTTTTCATAAAGCCAAGGCTGGTTATGACTAAAATGTAAAAATGTGAAACGCTTCTGGATCCTGTCTGGCAGGGAGGGCAGGAGTGGGGATTTCCAGCGGGTGTTGCACAAGGGTCACACTCCAAGGAAGAGAAGTTTTAACTCCTGCTGCTCCACCAGCCCCTGGACCACCCCAACCCCACCACCCTCCACTGACACCACTCTTTAACACCTTAAACACCACCAAAAACCCAAAAGTTATGAAGGAATAATAAAAAGTTATGAAGGAATAATAAAAAGTTCTCCAGTTTGTGGAAGGTTCCTGAGCACTGATCGATCCCATGGAGCATCAGAGTGCAAGAATGAATCCAAGTGCCCCAAAAGTGTGGGAAATGCACAGAAACACCCTGCAGGAACCACGGGAATAATTCATTTGCAAGCCATGAGCTGCCTGGGCGTGGGGAGGGAGGCAGCCAGGGCTCTTCCCTCACAACAGGAGGAGATTTGAATGAAGAATGTGGCGCTGCCCTGCTCACAAAGCACCTCAGGTTCCTTTGCACAGGGAGAGGCTGCACTTGCTCTCAACAGAAAAATCTGTTTGTTCTAGAATAAACCCAGCAGGACAAGGCAGCAGAACAGGTCCGGGAGACAAAAGAAGATGCTGCTGACCCTGTGCAGCTCCAGCTCCTCTGCTGGGAACATCCCAGGGGACAGCTCTGGATCCATCTGCAGCAGGGTCAGGGGGGTTTGGATGGCAGCAGGACAAGGTTCCTCCCCACAGGGTGCTCAGGCACTTCCCTCTCCCCAAAACACAGCCCTGCAGCCAGCCAGGGGTGCCAAAACTCTTTGCAAAACAGCCCAGAAATATTTGGTTGTTGTTTGCTTTCACCCCAAATTTCTACTGCGGAAAGGTGGATTTTAGGGTTGAGAGAAAGAAAAAAGCAATTCTTTCTTATTTTAAAAATAATTCTGGCACATTTCTCCCAACTCCTGCTTCTGGCAGCTTCTGCTGGGCTTTCCTGGCTTGTTTTAGAGAGAGTTTCTGTCTGCAGCCCTTCACCTCCCCGTCCTTCCCCCTGCTCCACAGTGTAGTAGCTGTTTAGTAGCCACAGCTCCATCCTAAAACCTTCCACATGCCTTCCTCCTAAGTGTTAAGATTTCCTCTGCTGCTGCTGATTAAGACAGAAGTTAAACAAGGGCTCCTTTTGCCTTCCAAAACTTCTCCTCCAAGTGTTTCAGCTGGGCTGTGTCAAATATTGCGAGGGGTTTATTTTAAGGGTGAAACAAGCCCTAAACTGAATTGAATTATTCATCAGAAACGTGTAATGTGCTCATTATTTCTGGCATTTCCCATATGCTCTCAGGGCCTCAGTTCACTGCAGGAATCCCAATTTCAGCTCCCTGCACATCCCCAGAGTGCCACATTCCAGTGCTGCACACACAGACACATCCAGAAGTGAGAACACAGCACCCACTCCCACACCGATTAAATCCTCCACACTCCTAATTATTTCTTCAAGAAAACAGTCCAGGGATGGATCAAATTCCCCAGACCCAATTCCCAGCTGCCTCTGCAAAAATTTAGTTAATTTGATATTCTAATTTTTTATTTATCTGTCAAGGGTGCTCAAAGTTTGGAAGTGCTAAAGAATCTGGGATGCAAGAACCCAGAAACAGCATTAATATGAAAAAAATCACTTTTTCTTCCCAATTCACAAGACCTGAAGAGTTACTCTCTTACACACCATTATTTCATGCAAAGTAACATCAAGTATATTTGTCAAATGAATAAAATTGCTAGAACAGAAGTGGCAATTTACAACTTACATGCCTTAATCTCTTCAATTAAAGGAAAATCCTTTGGTGAATTATGTCAGATATTTAGAGATACAAACAGAATGATTAATGCCGGTGTCTAATTGAATTTCACCTCAGGATTTCTCTGCCTCCCTCTCCCCTCTGGTACCTAACACGTTAACATGAATAAATGATTGAGAAAGAAATGAAGACAGGAACAAAAGGGGACATGTAAACACTCCTCAAGCACAGCACAGCAAACTCAATTTCAAAATCACTTCCAGCAGGCTGCCAAATTCCAGGGCTGTCTCAGGCAGCCAGGGGAAAGTCAGACACACGTGGGGTTGGTTTTTAATCACATGGACAATTTTCATCCTTGCTTTGTGCTAACAAGAACCAACACCAACTTACTTGGTGTTGAAAAATAAAATTACCAATTGAAAAATAAATTTACCAATTCATTCTTTAGGAATATTTCCTAAAGATGTAGGAAAAAAAAAAAAAAAAAAAGGAGACTGGGATGAGGCTCCATTTTAAAATCCAGTTATAGAAGAATGGATGATAACCTTCCCACTATTCCAGAGGCATCCTGCAATGAAATCCTGAGATTGAAGCCCTTTCCCTGGGTCCTGTTCAGGTAAACCCACCTGGTCTGTCCTGAGCAGCCCAGCAGCCCCTGGACCACTTTAAAATCCAGTTATTATATAAGAGGGGAAGACAACCTTGGGTTAGCTCCACCATTCCAGAGGCATCCTGCAGTGAAATCCTGGGACTGATCCCCTTCCCTGGTGCCACCTGGGTCCCTTCCAGGACCTGGCTGGTCCCAAGCAGCCCAGCAGCCCCTGGATCATTTTAAAATCCAGTTATTATACAAGAGAGGACGACAATTAGCTCCACCATTCCAGAGTGAAATTAGCTCCACCATCCTGCAGTGAAATCCTGGGACTGATCCCCTTCCCTGGTGCCACCAGGACATCCCTGGGTCCTGCTGAGGTGAACCCACCTGGTCTGTCCCGAGCAGCCCAGCCTGGGGCAGGCCAGCAGCCCCTGGACCTGGCCAGCTGAACCATGAAGGATCTCCTGGGGCTCCTCCTTGCCTTCCTTCCCTCTGGAGCAGCAGGAAAAGCTCTCAGCCCATGGAGGAGCAGGACAGCGACTGTCCCCAGGAGCCAACAAGGTGAGTCAAATATACAGAGCCTCCCTGCCTGGCCCTGTGTGTGTTTCTGGGAGGATTTCAGGGCTATTAATTAACCCTGAGCATTCCAGGGGAGGTGAATAATGAGCATCATTACAGACACTTCACAGCTGACTTGAACAACATCAAAAAGGGCCAGGCTGTTTGCCCAGGGTACCAGTGGACAATGATGACAGAGCTGCTTTCCTCCAGAGCAGCCTCTCATTTTCCCCACCAACACCTGCCATTAAAACACCCCATAAAATCAAAGTAATGCCTCCTTCTGCTGGCAGGAGAGTCCCTGATAAATCAGTCTTAACTGTTTGCATAAGAAATCAAATTGGAGCATTGTTTTAATTCAGATGTAACACACCTAAAAGCCAGACAGGAGCCTAATTGAAAACCACAAAACACATTTATGTAAAAAAAAAAAAAAAAGTGCTCCAGTCTCGCTGTTGCTCTCTGGCTCAGTCTGTTCACATTTAAAAGGAGTTTACAGCAGGAATACTCAAGGAAAGCAAAGTTGTCCCAAGCAAGATTTTCCTATTGAATCTACAGCATTAATTCCTTCAGGTATAAATATTCAGCTGTGTAAGTGCAGCACTGCTGTCTCTAAAGGAACTCACATTTTACTCCCAAGCACCTCTTGTAAAGGAAGAAATGAATATTTGACAGAGCCTGCAAAGCTCGAATTATGTGAATCATCATTTTTCTATCAGTTCATTGTCAGCTACAGCAACACCCATTAATCAGCACAGCTTAGACCAGAGCAAGAACAAGGAGATGCTGATTTTTCATAAGCCTTTGTCAAAGAACTGACATGAAAATTCAGGTCCTCCTTTTTACACACACACACACACACACACACACACACACACACACACACACACACGTGTGCTTTATCATTTAGAAACCATTTCCATTGCTCCAGCATTTACAATAAATGACTCAAGGTTCAATAAAAGGCTTTACTACATAGACTGCTTGGAAGATACTACTGTACAAAGACTGGGCAGAACCTTGTGTAACTTCTACAATAAAATTAAAGTCTTCATCTGAATTTTTTTCTTTTCCTCTCTGATCCCATCCTAGGTCCCCTGGGGAAAATTCACCTAGTTTCCAAAAAAAGCTTTTTCCAAAGAAACTCAGGTGCAACCCACCACACAAACTGCAGCCATGATCTAGGTGTGGAAAGGGAAAAAATCCCCATATTTTACACATATTTGTATAAATAAAAGTTAAAATAATTTGAAGCCAGAGTATGAGACAGATCCAAGCATTAATCTGGATTCCCAGCATCAGCTGGATAACAGAATTAACACAGTATTCCCTGAAATTAAGCACCATGTCCTGCATTTCCAAGCAGGCTGAGCCTGGCAGGAAAAGCACTGCTCTGCACAGTTCAAGCTTGACCTGAGCCCTGATTAACTCCATTTTTCACTGCTTGGTGCCACTCCACCAGCACAGTTCAGTCCCTAGAAAACACCACTAAAAATAAATAAAAATTCAGAGTCACAGAAGCCCAGACTGGTTTGGGTTGGAAGGGACCTTAAAGCCCATCTTGCTCATGGGCAGTGGTTTAAATTGACATTTCAGGTTTAAACTGGGGCTTCTCAAAGCCACTGGGACAGGAGGAAATTCAGGCACACGCAACCCACTGAGTGCAAAGGGTGTGACTTATTTACCCTGAGCATTGCAAGCCCCAGCCCTGTGGCACAGGAGCCCCCTGACCCAGCTGGGGACAACCCCAGCCAAAAGCAACATCAAACAGCAGCACAGGCTCCTCGGGAATGTTTGTGCTGCTTCACTGAGCAGGGACTGAAAACAACACACCCAAAAAAACCAAGCAGCCCCAGAGCCCAGCACAGAGAGAGCAGAAATCACCAGGAGATGGAAAACCCAGGGATGGATCCTGGATCAGCCAGAGCACCCCAGTGCAGAGGCAGGGTCAGCCTAGGGAGGGAAGCTTCTCCATCCTCCTTGAGAAAAAAACACTGAGGTGAAGAAAGGAAACTTCCTCCAGAGAGCCAACCAACCCTGGAATAGCCATGTTTCTCAATCTTATTAATACACCAAAAATAATACAGCATTTTGTTTAGGGGTTTTGTTGGAAATATCTATGCTTATCAAAAGCCTGCGTCAGGAAGGTCTTCAAATATTATCTTAACAATGCTGAGCACACAAATAAATGGTGTAGTAAAACCTCCATTGATAAAGTTACACGTGTAACTTTCAATAAAACTTACTTAAATTTGATTTATATGCTGACAACATCTCAGATAACTTAGGAAATCCAGTTATTGGCATGGCTGAATTATGAATTATCAATACACGACATTTCATTAGCTCTTATTGCTCGTTAGGTGCATAAATCACTGATGCCATTAAGCTGTGACTGACATTTGTAAATTCTCATGGTGGTGGACCTTTACTGTGGGAGACATTCCTGTGAAGAGCCAGGACAGATGGATTTGTTATCACCAGTTAAAATCCAACACTTTCACAGGAACATCAGAATAACTTACAGAGGGAAATGAGCAGTGAAAGCTTCAGCTGCTCTGGTCCTATTTATGTTTTTTAAAAGCCTGAATGGTTAATTTCCCATTAACATGAGAGATCTGGTTTTTCACTCCTATAAAGCCATCAACTCTCCAAACAGAGCGAGTAACCTTATCAAAGCAAGCCACTGCACCTTCCAGTCTGACTCACACTGAGACCATCTGGACAAAACATTCAGACAAGAGCTTTAAAAAAAAAAAAAACAACATCTTGAAACAAATTGCCAGACAGGATTACACAAAATGATCTGTAGAACGTGTTAGAGACAGCCAGAAAAATGTTTAAAAGCAGACAGAGGGGAGGAAACGTGGATCCTTCTGGGATCCACTTATGGCTTATCTTTTCACCTTCCAGCTTTTCCAGCTATAAAATCCCACATTCACTGGGGGGGGTTCCAGGCAGCCTCAATTCCTGCAGGGTCTCCAGAGGAACCAAAGGAGCTCTGAGAGTTTATCCTGTCCCCCTTCAGCCACTTGTGGACCTTCACCAGCTGCTTTTCCCAGTTACACCAGCAATCCCCCAGCACTAACACCGTGCCACTGCTCCCTCCTACCAACCAGAAAGAGAAAAATACCCAGATCTGGATATTCTTGCTCATTTCTACCTCAATTTGCCCCGATAGCAATCAGCAATGGCTCCAGCTATGAAATAACCCCCCAAATCTTGGACTTGATTATGGAGGGTAGTTTTTATCCTTTATCTGCCAGAGCAGACACGCTGATCCAGCCAAGGCACTGCATCCAGCTCAGTGCACATTTGCCTTTCCCATTAACGAGCCCAGAGGTCATTTGCCAAAGGACACACAGATAAAGCAGACGAACTTTCCACTACTCCCCGACAGCTTAATTACTACCCAGAATCTGGAGCAAGCCATGACAACTCTGCATTCGTTTCCACATCTCATTTTTATGACACTCCAACATCTGCAGAGGATGCTGTAATTAAAAAGGAATAAAATTATGGTTAAAAAAACACCAACAAAGCCTGGACACAGTCATCTGCCCAAAGAACATGGATTACACAGCAAGTACAGATGCTCTGCAGCAGGAGAGAGCTGGTGTGCAAGCTTTAAAGTCCTGAATTACACACACTGGAGCAGGACAGAGTTGGTGTGCAAGTTTGAAGTCCTGAATTACACACTCTGCAGCAGCCAGGGGAGACTCCAGTGAATGTGAAGGAAAGCCCTTGCATTTCAGAGCACGCTGCTGACATTACACTTGGCTGTGCCACAGTGGGGCTGGAACTGTGCTCTGTGCTGGACTGGGAATTAACGAGATAAGCACCAGGCATCCATCCTTGCATCCAAGTAACCCAGACTGCAAGCCAGAGGGGTAAAACCTCCCTAGAACAGGATGTCCAGCTTTTAATCTCCTGAAGTGTAGCTAAGAAACCACTGCATGGGAAGGAAGTCAAGCCAATCAAGCTGAAGACAGCCTGATCCTCCCCAGTTCCCCACCTCAGCCCAACTTGAAAATCTTCATTTTTAGGCACGGTGACACTGAGCAGCCTTGCAGATGATGGACAGAAGGACTGGGCTCACACAAACAGCTCCACACTTGCAGTTTGCATCAGCCACACCACTCAGAAATGCAAATTATCTTCCTCAAACTCGAGAGGCTGCAGAGGAAGGAGTGGAGGTGCCTGGTGACAGCAGCTGCTTCCCCTGTGGCAGCCACTGGAAGCAGAAGCATGTGGCAGCTTCCTTGCAGAAAGCTCTGCCCTTAAAAATAAAGTTGGAAGAGAAACTGCTTCTCCCACCTGTCCTTTGTAGAGAGGATTTCAGATCTCCTCCTCCAAGAGGAGAGCTCCAACCCCAACTGTGTGATGGACACACTCCCCACAGCACCACACACATTCAGCATTAACTCCTGCTGCAGCATCCACAACCACCTCCATTTCCATTCAATATCAGCTTGTCCTTCCCTTGATTTCACAACACACTCAAAATAGAACAAACAGAAAATTCTTTCCCCGTGAGCTTTCAGTTCCCTCTTTTCAAAACTGCGTCAGCGACAGACAAGGCCGCTCCTCCTGTGCCACGCTGGGGTCTCCTCTCAGGAGCCATTTCCCTTCAGAACCTCCACTCTCCCCAGGAAAGAAACACACTGAGAGGTCTCCAGTAGGAGGAGAAGATCCTGAAGGGCTCAGAATTAAAAACATCACAGCACACAATGGCCCCGACGTGCTGCAGCGGCCGCGGCTTTTCATTCCGGCCATTGTCCGCTAAGAATAGCCCAGAGCCCCACGGCCACATTGTGTGCTCCTGTCCACCTCCCTGCCAGAGCTATTTAAAGCCTAAAACAGCTTCTCCTCAGATGTCAGCTCTGGCTGGGAAGTAAGAGCCAAGGCAGTCTTGAGATTGTGGATTTTGAAGCGCTGCCCGCTGGGTGCGGGGTGGAGTTTGTGATTAAAAACAACAGGAGAGGAAAGGTTGCTGAGGGAGAGCACCAGGGCAGGTGTGGAGAGCTGCAGAGGACAACAGCACATCCATGAGCCAGCTCCCCCACAGGATCACACAGCATTCCGCTTGGAAAAGACCTCCAGGATCATTGAGCCCAGGCTGTGACCGGTCCCCACTGTGTCACCCAGACCATGAAGTGCCACCTTCCCAACAGGAGCTGGCTGGTGTTACCTCCAGGACACCTCCACTTCCAGCCTGGGTAAGGTTTTACAGGCAATCTCTGATAGATAAAGGCACAGAGATTCACAGGACAGAGATGCACAGTGAAGTTATCCTCTCACAATAAATATATCCCAGTTTTGCTGCTCCAAGTGTGCCTGCACTGAGCCACAATCCAGTGATTTGCCACTGCATTACCTGGATTTTCCACTGAATTACCTGGCCAGGGGCTGTACAGAGCTCATTCAGGTGCTCCTCTGGCATATTGCTGGGGTTTGAAATAATGAGGGGTCAATTTTCCATTGAATTTCCTGGAATTATTAAAATCCCACTGATCCAGCATCATTCCTATACTGACACAAACAGGTACTGCATGAATCACAAAACCACACAGCAAATTTCACAGAAGCTGAAATCAGCAGCCACTCTGCTTTCTAAGAACAAAACAACACCAGCTAACCTCTGTGACTTGCAAAGAAATCCAAATATATCAAAACCCAGGCACACGCTGGGAATAAATGCCAATGCCCAGGGATGCTGCTCATCTCAGCACGACTCCTTAATTCTTTGTGAATGATACCCCATTGACAAAAATAAAGCCACGGGCTCAGGCTATGCCTATAAAACATTAATTGTTGTGATTTGTAATTGTCACACAAATATCAGCCTTTAAAAAACCCACAAGCCCCATCAGCACCTCGGTGTTCCTGAGACATCTGCAAATCCAAGGCAGGATTTCTCCTGCTCTCTGCAGCTGTGCCGAGCCCAAAGCTCCTCTCCAGCTCCAGTTTGGGTCCAAAAGGAGCAGGAAAGTGATTCATCCTCCCACTCTGCATGCAGGCTCCCATTTTTCTGCCAGAGCCCACCACCTTTGGCAGCTTGGAGCACTCCAGCACCGAGGCAGGAGTCACTCCCAGCCCTCCCAACAGTGGGAACATTTGGTGACATTTCCACTGCTACCAACAGGGAATGGATTTGAATCAGGACCTATAAAAGATGGAGGTTGAGTCATCCAACTTCTCGTGCACCACACTGGGTTTTGCTTCTTCCCCCTTTTGCTGTATGTGAGCAGTGCATTAAAGAAAATGTAATCAAGGAACCTCTAAGCAAGCAAAGGGAAAAAACAGCCTCAAAAATGAACTCACTGATCAATTCTCTTCTACTTGTTGCGTTCACTGGACTTCTAACTTCATCTACAACAACCCTGCCAACAGGAGAAAACTGAAAATAACCTCTACCCAAATCAAAATGACAGCAATTAAGCCATTAACAAGCAGCTTGGTGAGTTCAAGCCATGAGCCTGGAGTATTAAATGGCATTTTAAGCCTTTCTAGGAAAGAACCACTGCTTGCTGTTACAACTCTCCAAAGGCTTGATTGGATGGTTACAGAGCTGATGCTCAAAAAAGCTGAATTTGGCTGAGCAAGAGAACTAAAATTAACCCAAAAATAAAATCCCCACACCAGTAAGTTAATAGTAGGTGTAGAAAAACTATTAAGCCAGCCAGTATGCAGTATTAGTTTACTTAGAGTAACCACATTATTAACCAATTTGCCATCAGTAATAGAAGCCATCCCCAGTGTCACCACTAGCACAGAATTCCCAGTCTGCAGAAAATGCTGGGATGAGCAGCCTGACCTCACACAGAAAATGAAATCACCACGGAACCAGGCACTCACTGAATTTCAAGTCCAGCCTAATTACTGCCAGGGCAAAGCTGATTTCTCTCTGCTCCTGACACACTTTTCCCCTTACTCCAAGCTTGCTGTGCAGTGTTCTCCTGGTGTGGGATGGCAACAAAAGCCAGGTGAACACCTGAACAAAATCTGGGTTCACAGCCTGTGGGAGCACTGAGACAGGACCAGAGCAGCCTCCTGCCACTTCTCCTGCTGGGCCAAACAGGTCAGAAAGCAGGAGGGAATTCCCAGCACCAGGCACTAAAAAGAAGGAGAAGGTTTCTGTTTGCTCTGGCACCAACCCCTCTTCCCCACACACACCCCAAAAATCCATCCCCCAGCAATGAGGGAGCCCACTGCAAGGAAACAGAGTTTGTTCTACACAAAAAGAACAAGGAATCAGCCCACAAATAGTTTGCTGTGCTTGCTCTACCCCAAAAAATAGATTTAACATTCCCAAACTTCCTCCTGTTTGCTTCCCAAGGTTCAGTGGGAACAGGGAAGGTTGGCTTCAACACCAAGGGTTCCTCACAGATGTGGGGAAGTGGCAATACAATCCCAGTACAGGAGGTGGCAAAATGAGCATCCTTCACATTCTCACCTGGCCTCTCTTCTTGGCAGCTTGAAAGATTTCAAGATTTTAAAATATAATTTTGCCTGGCAAACCAGTATCTCTGCCAGCACTGAAGTTCACACAAGCCTCCCACTCCTAAAAATAAAACTTAAAGAAAACAGCCATTCTATCTCAATCCCAGTGGAGCAAAAAGAACTTTGGGAGAATCACAAAAAACTACTTAAAAATAGCAAACCTGATTGTTTGTGTTGGGAGATTTCAGGGGAGTGTTTATTTCCTTCTTAATCCCCAAAACAGCGGGAATCAGAGGGAGGAAAAAAGTGAAGGGAGAAAGGAATGAAAGCAAGGGATAACTGCAGACACATTTCAGCTTCCTGACAATCTGATTCCAGACTGTACAAAGTTCTGACTCATGCCTGGAGTTGTTTTGGATTGTTCTTTGCAGCTCAGTTTTATTTGAGGGATGAGCAGCATCCCCCTCTCTCTGTTCCCAGCTGATCCAGGGAGCACCCTTGGCTGGACAGAGACCTCATTCAGCAGCACCCTGGGATTTGTCCTTCTGTCCCCTCCAAAAAACCAAAAAGGAAAAAAAAAGAAAAACAAAATCACAAAGTAAAAGCACTGTGCAGTTATCTCCTCTGTCCAAGTAATTTTCTTGAAAAGAAGAGGCACATCCTGTCCAGCCACGCAGGCTGCACTGCCAGACAAAAAAACAAGATATAAAAAAGCCCAGTGTTCTCTCAGCATGTTTCAAGATGTGTAACTGAATCCCATAAATCTCACCAGAGACCTTGATTTAGGTCATTTGGAGTAATTCGCTACCATTTAATCTCCTCACCTACTTTCAGGCTGCTAGGAACACAATGGCTGAGCAAGATGTGCTGAAAGCCCCAATTCAGGGACCCAGGGAACACAGACTCCCAAAAAAAAGATCTGGATCAAGGGCAGGAGGACCCCTGTCCTCAGCCAAGGCAGAGAACAGCTCTGACACCAGCACACCACAAACAAAGGCTGGTTTCAACTGGATGCTGTTTCAATGATCATAAATAATCTTTTCCAAATGAAAATGCATTTAATTTTAAAGGAAAAAAACCCAATTTTTTATTGCATGCATGTTATAATACATGTGCAGTTGTGTATTTGATAACAAATCAAATAATATCAAATAGAATAATTTGATTATTTAGGTTTAAGGCAGTTGAGAAATAACATTTATATCATTCAAAATGTGCTACAGGAAGTTTCAGAATCAGAATTCTCTGAAAGACAGCCCTGGCTTTTGGGTTTCTTGGGTTTTTCAAGCATCAAAGATGCAAGAGTTCTCAATGATAATTATTATATATCGTGTATAAACTCCCTCATTTACACTAAGAGGCAAGGGAGACCAAAATCTAAGCAGAGATAAGATGCTGAGCGAAATTTAGAACGTGATGAAGTAATAAAATATAAACTTCAAGAAATCTGTGGTACAGCTGAAGAGCTCTTTAGTGTATTGAAAAGAACATTGTGTTTGGGCTACTTCAAACAAACCCAGATAAATAAATACTTCATACACATAAAAACACAAAACCAAAAGTGCTTTCCTAGCATCTGAAAAAAAAAAAACCCACTCTCTGTAAGAGAAATGAGGATTTGGGCTCTAAAAAAAGTGAATGGTCAAGAGGCTTTGGTGTTACTGCCACAAGCAATGAGACTTCAGGGGGATCTGTGGTTTATTGACAAAATCAGCTTTTAAAGAGGCACAAACAAGAAGAAATGAAAAAAAAAAGGAGGTGGGAAGGAAAAGGAACCTGTTTTCCTTGTCCTTCTCAGAGCTGGATTTGCTCTCCCTATCGCTGTCAAAGGCTCAAAGTCATTCTGCAAACACAGCACAACCTCCCCACAAGACAGCCCAGGCAGGGCTGGCTGGATGCTGGTGGCTTTCATTTAAAAAAAATAATAAATAAATACAAATCTACTTACTCTTCCCATCCCCTGCACACACCTTTCCGTGCAGGATCTCAAAGCAGCCTCCACCTTGCAAGGAGAGGCATCGATCTTTTGGTGCTGATAAATGTGTTTAAACAGTCAACAAATAAATAACTTCTTACAGAGAGCCTTCCCCAAGCTGCAGAATCCTTAAATTAAAGGTAACAGCAAATTAGCAGCGCTTTCATCCCAACCATAGCAGCTGGTGGAGCTGCTCTGGGTTTGGGACAGGGTGGGGTGCAATGGGAACTATTTGCATGAAGCCTGATCCTAAAACCACTGCAAACCATGTGAGGGAGCTGGGAGAAAATTATAGCTGCTCCTCCAGCTCCCAGCCAGTGTTTATTGTGGAATTCACAATTCAAGGAACCTCCAGCAGCACAAAAACAACATCAGTTCTCGTCCCTCCATAGGGGATACTGGATACTGTGGAATTTCCCAAACCCCCATATGGGTTTGTCTTGTTCCTCCCCAAAATCCTGATGGGAGCCTTGAGTCTGGGTCCAGTTCTGAGCCACTCACTTCAGTAAGGACAAGAAAATCAAGGAGTCAGGAGCAGCCAGGCAGCAAATGGATAAATCACAGCAAGAACGCCCAACTGTTCCAGGGTGTTTACCAGAAAATAGCTTGGAGTTCCAGAACAAAATAAAACAGAAAGCCCCAACAAAACCAAACCAAAATATTTCCTTTGCTGCCAAAAGCTGTCACTGCTTTCAAGGCATAAAAGAAAGCTCTACCTGCAGGGATTTTCCAGAGGGGGCAGTGCCAGAATTTTTTCCCAATTTAAATCTGAAACCAAACCACCACCTGAATTTCCATGGACAGGTTTGGTGGGGAGTGTTTTTAGCCAAGATTTTCAGGGACAAAGTGTGAAAAGTGGAAATTAATGGATGCAAGGAGCCCTTCCCAGCTATATTCTATGAAGTTCACTGTGATGGAGAAAATAATCTGACATAAAGTCTAAATTAAGATTAATTCCTTAAGTATGAAGACAATGGTCATAAATGTGTTTGGCATTAGGCAGCTGGCCTAAATAAAAGGACTTCTTTTACATTTATGTGTAAATTAATTTATCATTACAGTCAGAAATTAATCATATCATAGAAGGTAACACCAGCATATGGACTGATAAAAGTTCAAACCAACCTCAGAGCAAACACAAACAATCTGGATGGCATAAGGAGGGGGAAAAGGCAATTTAGCAACCAGCACTGAGCCTTCACACACACAGGAAATAAAATCAACACTTGAGGGGTCCAAAAGTCTGCTCCGAGGGGTGCTCAGCCCAAGTTCTGAGTTTATCCAACAACCCTGGTCAGCAGAGCTGAAATCTTTGCCAACACAAGCTCCCTGCTAAGGAACCTCACACATTTAGCACAGACAAAATTTTGCCTTGCAAATAACCAGAACCCAAGAATGTCACAGCTCTGATGAACCTGGCAGAGCTCAGAATGTTTAAGCCTCTCCCAGCCTGTCCATCCTCCCTTCTTCCTTTTTTTTATTTTTTCATTTCTACAGCACAACTTACAAGCACCAAAAAAAGAAAAGGAAAAAAAAAAAAAAGAAACAGAACAAGGGGTATCCAGAGTTTTTAGACATTCAGCTCCAGGGGGAAAACACAAGAGCACAATTTCATTCATAGCAAGTTGAGTTTCCATCCAAACATCATCAGTGTATCCTGTGACCTTTGTAGTGCTGCATTTCTCCCTCCTTTCCCCCTCCCTTGTCCAGCTGCACACTCTAAAATCCTTTACAGGCACAGCCTTTTGTTCCTTTTTCAGCATCTCTCTGCAGCTCTGGGTTCCTCCCCGAGGAGCTGGGACAGCCAGCCCTCCCTGCAGCACAAACACTGGGGGTTACTGGTGTTTTTGAAAGGGGTAACTGGGAAGAAGCCTCTTCCTCCTTCACCAGATGGAGAGAAGACAGAAAAGTTAGGAAGGGTTCCATTCATGAAAGAGACCAAAGCAAAGCCAGGCTCCTTTCCAAAACCACTTCACAAGGATGTTAATTTATTAAATTTCTGAGTGGCTGCTTATCAAACACTGAGGAAAAACCTCCATGGGCCTGCTCAGGGATCTGCACCTCCACACTCTGCTTTGTCACTGTCATTCATTCATTCATCCCCTGCACAGAATAAGGAAAATTCAGACTTTTTTCCTCCTCACAGCAACAATGGCTGCTTTTTATTAATGATATTCTTATTAGTGCTTTTCTGTCCTCAGATTTTGATGCATTTCAAACACACCCCTGATAATTTGCTTTATAGGTCACAGATCTGAATTTACATTTGCCCATAACCAAAATAACACATAGATAAATTAATAGATAAATAGGGAGCTAAGTAGGACTTGGACAGTGGATTTGCCCAATGCTCCAGCCAGGAAAGCAGCCCTGCCAGAGGGAAGGGATGTCAGCATCTTGGCACATCCAAACAATTCCCTGATTCTGCTTCACAGGCACTTGATCCAGCTCTGGCTTCCCTGGAAGGTGGGAGAGCATCAGCTTTGCAGCAAGCTTCATTTCCACTCGGGGATGGATATTCACAGTGCCACCATGGCCTCGGGAGGAGCTCGCTCCTCACAGCTGTCATTTCCCAGGAAAACACTTGAGACAGCCTCCTGCAGCCCTTCCCAGAGGAAGTGGGGTGGAAGAAGGAGAATTGTCACAGCCCAGCAGCCACCAGCTGGCCGTGGTGCCACAGCCCTGCCCACACTGAGGAATTACACCTGGTGGATGAGTGGAAGTTTCTTATATACATAATCCTGTCCCAAAAAATTCCCCATATTTTACCACAAACAGTGCTAATGAAATATGTGAATATCCCCTATTTTTATTTTTTTTTTCCTAGAAGCAGCAGAATCACATAAAATGTGTTTTAGAACCACACACTCAGAGCTGCCCTGCTCCAGTGTGAACCTGCACAAAGAAAAGGATGTTGTGGAATTCCCCAATTTTCCCACCTAAATTCACAAACTTAGAGCATGCCCTGCAGTGGGACTGGACTGCTGGCCCAAGACACACTCAGGGACTCTTTCCCAGGCAACAACTGTCGTTATTTTAAGTAGATTCAATTTGCAAGCACTCCCCATCTATAAATTGCATCGTTCCATGGTTTCCTCCCTGCAGGAAAACCATCATCCAATGACAGCGGTACAAAAACAACCCAAAAATCTTTCCTTACTTGCAAGAAGCCAAGAAGCTCTTCCTGGAAAGTCCTGTGATTTAAGAAAAAAAATCAAAATAAAAACAACAAAGCCAACGTCAGATGTAGCTGGACCAACCAACTCGCCCTGCTGCAGCAGTTGAGGGCTGGAGATTGAAATCCACGCTGGGTTTGAGTTAATCTGGTTATTTGGCTCCTTCTCAAGAGTCAAAAAGGAGGAGCTGCTCATGTGGCACAGGATAAGGCAGCTCCCCTGGCCTAATTCAGCCCATTTCACACAAATCAATGTGAAGCATTGCTGGAAACCCTTCAAGACCTAAGAATTTCTGCAGCACATTTAGCAACACCTTCAGAGAAGCTGTGATTAACTCTAAACTCAAAAGCAAAACAACTGGGTCGGAGGATTTCCAGTTTAACAACAGCAAATAGTTACTTTGATGGCAAAAAATTACAATGTTTTAAATGGTTCCAATCCATTTACAGCATCTTCTTGGAAAAACAGCAGTTGAGCTTCCTCACATTACATCCATATGGTTTCTGACTTCAAACACACCAAGAGTTTCAATGACCTTTATCCAGGGATTTCACAGAAAGAAGGCCCTGTTTTGTCTACTGGAGTGCTGCAATTTGGGAAGAAAAGGGGAGAGAGAAAGTAAAAATGGAGACTGGTCTCTACTGATGGAATTCCTGCAAGGTCAAGACCCTTTCTCCCATTTTCTTCCACACTTTTATTCCACAATAAATCCCATAACTGCATTTGCCTCCCTCGCCTACAAAGCACTGACAGCATTCCAAGAGCAGGACACCTGTGATGTTGCAGGAATTCTCAGAGAGAAACCATGAAATCTGTGAAAGTCATACCAAAAAATGAACTAAATAAAGTTGTGAGTAATGAATATCAACTGTGCGTGGCACAGCGAAAGCCATTCAAGGGAACATGTGTTTGAACATACTTTCCATCTCAACAAAGGTTCAGATTTTTCACTCTTCATAGCGACAGCTGAAAAAAAAGTTGACCAGGCAAAGAGATTCTTCCAAGTAAATCCCCAAAATGGCCAAAAAAAATTAGTAAGGATTTAAAAAAAGAATAAAAGAGGAGTCGAGCCTTTTAACTGACAGGAAAAGGGAAAGAGACAAATTTGTAACCTCACCACGAAAGGAAATCATTTAGAGCTGAGGAAAAATGTCCTGTCCCTTAGCTGGGAGTCAGGGAAAACTGGCTATTACCAGTAAACTTTTTATAGAATCCTACTGGAGTTACACTGGCAATTCCCTCTGCTTTTGGAGGGAACTGCAGCACTTAAGAGGACGGAGTGGTTTGGTCAGCTTTGCTCTCCAGCCTTCCAACACCTGATGAAACTGCAAAAAAAAAAAGGGATTTTGGAGCTGGAGAGGAAAGAAGGCAGACTCTGCATTCCTTCACCTCTTTCCATCCTCATTAATAATCCATTAGCAGGAGTTGGACACAAAAACACAAACTATTGCTGGAAGATCAAGGCAGTCTCCCAACGCCCCCTTCCCCCTTTTCTGGCACCAAGGCTGCTTGGCTGGCCCAATCCAGCCCCAAAACCCAGGGGATTATTTGCACTATCAGGAACTGCAGAAAACCAGATGATTCCACAGCAATTCCAGAGTTTGGAGCAAGTCATTGTTGCAAACAAATGGAATCACTTACAGGCACGGAGCCCTGATTAACTGCAAAAACCCCTTAAAAGGTAGTTTTACATTTTAAATGGGAACGTTAATCCAACGCATGCAGAGTTAAAATATCAGAATTCGGGATTGTTGCACTCAACCACGCCGGGGTGAGTGGTTGAAAAGTCTCTTTATAGGGTGTATTAAAAACTCTGGGAATCCCACCCAAGGACCAGTCACAGTGGGCAGTGACCAACCTGGTGACCCAAACACAAAAGAGAAATCAACATTTATGTGTAACATCAGCACCACTGAAAAATCCCAAAGTGCACGTGTTCAGCAGTAAAATAAATGACAGTGATCTCAGCTCATTGATCTAAAAATCTGAAGGCTATTCTGTAAAAAAAAACTGCAACCATTGAGAGAAATGCCAATTTTTGGTTCAATTCATAACCAAAAACATGACACTTCCCTTCCAGCCCCCACATTACAGCTGCTGACCCCATCACAGCTACTTCTGCAATCTTTCACACCCAGAAGGGCTGGACCAGTTGGGAGAGCTCACCAGGATTAAAAACTGACGAGCATCCCTCAGGAAGATGGACCATACAAAATGAGATTTCCACACAGCATTTAAGGCAAAAAATCACAATCAGATCAGACACACTCTCAGACACACTCGCAGAAAGGAAAAAGGGACTTATCCAAAATTCATCAGCCATTTTGGGGAGGTTTAAGGGAAAGTTTGAGACATTTCAGTAGCCTGAGTGTGATGGCAGCTGGGAGGTTGCCTGAACCTTATTTTCTGATTTCTTATCAGGATTTCTTATCAGGAATCTTCCCTTAGCAAAGACAAACTCAGCTCAGCAACCACGCAGCCACCTCTGGGCTCTGCTTGCTCCTGCTGTAAATTACCTCATCCATTTGTCATATTTTTAGCACTTTTTGGGCTGGGCTGCAAGATCTGCAAGAGATGCATTTTAACCTTTGCTAGCAACCACTCAAGGACAGAAGTGGTTTATGAGCCCTCGCTGTGTAAAAAAATGTCAGTATTAAATTTCTGCAGCTCAAACCATGGAGCTATTTACTGAAGCTTTATACAAACTAATTAAATATAAGGCGCTCGTGGGACACGAGGAGAAAGAAAAGGAGAATTAAGAGATAAATCACTGGCTTTTCTTTCCTCAGCAAGTGTACACTCCAATTTAATATATTAAACCAAAAAACACCCTGACAGTGCTCGCTCGGGCACACAGAGGCAGCATCCCAGCCTCACATGGAACACACTGCACAGCATAAATTAATTATCTCTGCCTCACCACAACTTGCACAAAGGAATTGGGAGAGACAATCCAGACAAGGGGATGAGCTTGAGATATCAAAGGCTCCATATGGAGTGAGGGAATCTCACTCTGCAGCTTCACAGGGCTCCCAGGCTTTGTGAGCACATGGCACGGGGAGGTATCAAAGCAGCTCTTCCCTCCCCTGCCGGCCCTGGGTCATCCTGGCAGGAGAATTCTGACTGCTTGACATGGATTCCTGCTGGAGTTTCCTCAAAAAAGGCACTCCAAGGAGTCCCTGTCCAAGAGCAGAGAGGACAAACCATGGAACCAACGGAGGAAGGCTGGAGGTCAGTGCAGGTGTTGGGGAAATTCAGCGTGTCTGTGGGTTAATTCCCCTCTGCAGAGTGGGTTTGGAGCTGAACCTCCAGATGCTGGACACCATGGGGTCACTGGGCAATCCTGCACATCCTCTGGTGGTCAGTCAGAGGCCAGACCAAGAAATCAAGGCTGTGTCCAGCCTGGTTCCAGCCACCTCCACAGATGCACAGCCAGAGTGGACAGGTCACCAGGAAGGAGCTCCTCGTCCCCTCAACGCCCCTGATCGCTGCACGGTAACTTTGGTTAAAAAAATCTTCACTTCAGAAATCGATTTCATTCAAATGTTTACCTCCCCACACGCACAAACCACGGGAAGAGCCAGCTCCAACCCAAAAGAGGCTGAGAAATGGGGAGACAAATACCTACAGCTCATGGTTACAGCAGAACAGAGAGTGTCACTCATCCACACCCCATCCCTGGAGCTGCCCAAGGCCAGCTTGGACACTTGGAGCAGCCTGGGGTGGTGGAAGGTGTCCCTGCCCATGAGATGAGCTTTAAGATCCTTCCCAACCCAAACCACTCCATGATCCTTTGCCCTGCTGCCCCTTTCTCAGTAAAAACCACCGAGCTCGTTCAGCAACAGAAAATCAAAAATTTTGCCTCGTGATGATCTATTAATCAAGCCATTCTTTAAATGGTTTCTGATTAACCACTTAAGGCTATTAAATTTTTAAACAAAGCTCCATCATTCCATTAGCAATCATTTAAAGTGCTTAAGGAGGTGTTTGTGGATTAAGGGTTTTAAAGGAAGCCTCTAAACACGGCTCCCAGCGCAGAGCAAAGCACAAAAAACGCCGTAAGTTTCTAAATGCCAGCAAAAAATACCCGAGTTTTCTCATCAGAGGAGCAGATGCCACCTCTCAATTCGTGTGGCACGCCAACACGTGATTCATCTCACCCCCACAGCCCCTGCTCCCCTTCCCAGCCCAGGGAAAGCATTTCAGAGTTAACATTTCCATGCTGTTCCCACAACTGAGGGAGCAGGACGCCAAAATCATTCTGTAAGAACCTTGGTGAGGAGGCAGCACCACCACACTTGCGGGTTTCAATGGATCCAGCACCATCTCATCCTGCCACTGGGATGGAGGGAGCTGCACATGCCTGGAATTGGAGCTGAGAGATTCCCTAAGGAACCACAGCAGTGCCCAGCTCAGCACTGAGCTATCTGCGGGATTGTCATTTTGGGGAGTGATGTAAAGCACAAAATAAGCAAAGGTTTGTGGTGTTTTAAGAGGAGCAAAGTCTCCCTCCAAAGCTGGCACCTAAAGGCAGGGAGACAAGGATCCCCATTGCCAAAGCAGCTCCTGAAACCAGTGCTGGGCGCAAAAGGGAAAGGAAAAGCTCTAAAATAAACCAGGAGCTGGAGGACAGGGTTGCTACAGGACTGTCCTGTGCATTTCTGAGCTGTCTGGTCCCTCTACACCTCCCTCCAAGGAGGGGCAGGAGATGGATCAGCACCTCCTTCCCAGAGCCAAACTGGGAGAGGACACCGAGGTGAAGGCATCCCTGCCCTCACCCCAATTCAGGAAGGAAACCCCCTTCTCCCAGCTCCTCCCGACCCCTTCACACGCTTCCGGCCTCCTTAACCTCCTGCATCTCCGACAGCAGTGCTTTATAAGGCCAAAAAGCAAAAAACAAATAAAAATCCATGCGCCACTCCTGCAATCCACTTTTGGGAGCACACTTCCAGGTCAATCGACAGCCCCAGCAATGAGCTGAGCTCTGGCAGCAGCAAGGAAGGCTCCTTCCCATTTTCCTGGTTTCTTGTCTGAAAAGGAAGGGAAGGATTTCTAATTCATGCAAGAGCTGAGAGGTGAGAGGATGTGCTTTGCTAATTCTAAAGCCTCCTTTCCGTGTTATTCCCAAATATTGTGACTGCAAGCTCGCATTTATCACGCACATTTTGATGGGGTAAATAATGAAAGAGCCTCCAAGCCTCTAATTTGATGCTGATTGCAATTCCCAGTTCCAAAGACAGCAAGAAAACAGGAATAGAAACTAAACCAGTAAAAGAGAAACACGCCCTTCTCCATTTCTAACTTTAAGAACCTCAATATTAAAGGGAAAAAAAAAAATCAAAATAAACTCTCAACACAGCTTCATATTTGCTCAAATAAGCATTTTTCAACGTAAGTACCCAAAGTGCTTTTAGGTGCAGGGCACTGGGGTCAGGGTAGGACATGTCTTGTAGGACAACATGTTTTAGTGATTTGCAACCAACAAGCAGACCCTCCTCCCCAGCAGGAAAAATAACTGAGCACCTAATTGCAAAACAATATCTTAATTGTCAATTTGAATCTAGGTTTCCTACTCAGATTTAAATCTGGCTGCTTTTTTTTTTTTTTTTCAAATTGCATTGATTTAACTCAATCAGCCCTGCCCGAAGGCCATCTTTCCTGCATGCTCTGAGCATACCAAGCAAGTTTCAACCAATTAGATAAATCACTGAATCTCACAACTTCCTAGCAGCGACGTATCAAGCCATGCACAAGCCCTAATTATTCTTTTAAATACGTCTTATCCCGAAAACTTCACAAAAATAAGCAGCTCGGGGGAATTTCACCTTTTTTTTTTTTTAACCTAGGGCACATGATGGCCAGCTGAATTCTGCAGGAGACCTGCATGGTCGTTGCAAAGCCCACTGTTTAAATGTGTTTATTATTCCCCGTGCTGATGGGAATAACGCTGCTGCACGAGTTTTATTCATTTATTCATTTTTCTCTGTGTGTGCGTGTGTGTGTGTGTACACCCACACCCACACTGCAGCCCCGAGGTGTTACACTCCAGCACGGCAAGGAAAAGCAGGGAATTCTGATGGACTCACCCCCAGGAAAATCCTGAATAATGGAAGTTTCTAGCACAAACAGCTTCCCAGGGACCCCCGAGCACAGTCCCCCATCAGCAGCAGTGGAAATATGCTCCTGTGACACTGCACAGATTGTTCAAAGATTCCCATGACAGGCAGAGGATTAAAAAGCAATTCCCTGCCTCTCATATTTCACATGCAAAGCCGTCTCTGGGAAAGGCAGGCAGGAAAAGATGGATCTCCCCGAACTCAAAAATGTGGGTATTCCATTAAAAAACCCCTCGCTGTGGTACCTTAAAAACGGCAGCACCAAAGCTGGAACTACCCCGTGGGGACACACACAGCACCGCAAACCCGACCCAGCTTTGTATTCCCAAAAAAACCCTGCAAATTCCAGGCAATCTGCAAATGATTTCCCTCTTCCCCACCCAAACATCCACTGCAAACTCCTACAATCGCCAGGCAGGCTTGCAGTGAAGGCATGGAAATAAAACCGTTCCCTACCTTTAACTTGAGTGTCATATTCAGCTATGATCTCCTTATCCTTTTTGAATTTTGCTGGCGACGTCATGTTTTCTTTTCCAAAAAGCTGAATAACCTCGAAAGAGATCCACCAGAACACGAGACAGAAAGGGAATTTTCGCTCCTCTCAGCACGATGCCTTGGCTTTCTGCTCGTCCTTCCCTCCCCCCCCCGCAAAAAGGGAAAAAAATCAAAAAATCAGTCCATGGAGAGAGGGTGTGAGAGGGAGCACAGCAGCAGGAAAATGCAGATGTTGAGATCAGCGGATGGAAGAGGCAGCAGTTTTGTCTCCCTGCACCAAATCCTTGAGCAGCAGCATCAGCCTGGCGAGATCCTGCAGCCCCAAAGGCTCTTCCTGATCCTCAATAGCACAGCCAGGGAGTGGAAGTCCTTCCGCACATGTTTTGTGTGGGTTTGGTTTGCCCTTTTTTTATTTTTTTTTCCTCTCTTCTCCTCTTTTTTTTTTATTTATTTCTTTTAATGGGCTCGGAGATGATGCAAATCAAATCCCAAACGAGAGCAGCAGCAGCAGAGGAGAAGCAGCTTTGGTTTGCTTGCCTGCAAATACAAAAAAATAACAATAATATATATATATATATATATATATTTAGAAAATTACTGCTCGCAGCCCAAATTTGTGACGGGAAGCAAAGCTGCCCTGACACCCTGACATTGCAAATCGTCCTTTGAGCAGAGCAGTGTGAGGCTGGAGCTGCAGCCGGGCAGGTGACCAGGGAACACGCCTACAGCGGGGACAGGGATGGCTGGGGCACAGCGGCTCCTTGGGGACAGCCCGGGGACAATGTGGGGTGCAGCTCCCGGGAACCGGGGGGAACCGGGGAGCGACTCCCGGGGGTGATTTGGGGTGCGGCTCCCGGGGGAGTAGGGGATGGTTTAGGGAGCAGGGATCCTTTGGGATGCGGCTCTGGTGGGAGCCGGGGTTGATGTGGGGTGCAGGTCCCAGGGGAGAATTTGGGGTTGATTTGGGGTTCAGGTCCCTGGAAAGAATTTGGGGTTGATTTGGGGTACAGGTCCCAGGGCAAAACTTGGGGTTTGGGTCCTGGGGGAGAATTTGGGGCTCGTTTGGGGTGCAGGTCCCTGGGAAGCATTTGGGGTTGATTTGGGGTACAGGTCCCAGGGCAAAACTTGGGGTTTGGGTCCTGGGGGAGAATTTGGGATTGATCTGGGGTGCAAATCCTGGGAGAGAATTTGGGGTTGATTTGGGGTGCAGATCCTGGGACAGAATTTGGGGTTGATTTGGGGTTCAGCTCCCAGGAGAGAATATGGGGTTGATTTGGGGTGCAGGTCCCAGGGCAAAATTTAGGGTTCAGGTCCTGGGGGAGAATTTGGGGCTCATTTGGGGTGCAGGTCCCGGGAGAGAATTTGGGGTTGATTTGGGGTGCAGATCCTGGGACAGAATTTGGGGTTGATTTGGGGTGCAGGTCCCAAGGAAGAATTTGGGGTTGATCTGGGGTGCAGATCCCAGGAGAGAATTTGGGGTTGATTTGGGGTGCAGGTCGCAGGGCAAAATTTGGGGTTCAGATCCTGGGGAGAATTTGGGGTTGATCTGGGATGCAGATCCTGGGAAAGAATTTCGGGTGCAGGTCCCAGGAGAGAATTTGGGGTTGATGTGGGATGCAGATCCTGGGAAAGAGGGCTCGGCCCCGCAGCCCCGGGCGCGCCCCCGCCGGGCGGCTCCGCCCGCAGCTTCTCCCTTTTCGGCTATTTTTTTTTTTTTTTTTTTTTTTCTGGGGGGTGATTTAGGGTTTCTTCCAGCGCCCGCTGCGCTGGGCAGGGCGGGACACAACTTTTCCCCCGTATTTCTTTTCGATTTGGATTTCTCCCCCCATTTTTTTGGGGAGGGGGAGGGCGCGCTGCCGCAGCCCCCGCGGGAGATGCGCGTACGGGAGGAAGAAATAAATAAACACGGCACCCGCCGGATCCGCATCCCGCCCGGGAAGAACAATGCGGGCGGCGGGGAGAGGAAGCGTGGGGGGGTCCCGAGGGGGGCCCGGGGCTGGGGGGACGCGGC